>NW_022900945.1:9616815-9622913 GCF_012274545.1 Fukomys damarensis
CCCCTCCGGGGTCTTTGGGGCCTTCCTGGTCTGTTGTCGCACAGGCCGGGAGCTCCCGTGCAGGCCGGGAGCTCGCGCGCATGCCCAGAGGGACTCATTTTAATTGTTGATCATAAGCCAGGCGTGGTGGCACATGCCTATACCAGCACTTGGGAGGCTGAGGCAGGAGGATCACTGAGTTTGAGACCAGCCTGGGCCACATAGTGAGTTCCAGGTCAGTCTCAACTACATAGTGACACCGTGTCTCAAAAAAAAAAAAAAAAAAAATTAAAAAAATTAATTGTTGATCATAGAATGCTTCTCTGAGAATATGATATTTGAATAGAGATCTGTATAACATGAAGGAATACCAGACTGATAAAGGTGTGAGTGGGAGATGATTCCAGGGAAATAACAAATCAGCCCATGAAAAATCCCTAAGTAGGAATGAAAAGTGACAAGGATGATGGATAATTATGTTCCAAGAAAGAAGAGTATTTTAAGAAGATTAATAGTAATGTGCCTTTTACTGTACTAATTTTTAATTTAAACAACATATTTTGATCATTGTGTGTGTGTATGTGTATGTGTGAGCACGTGTGTGTGCATGCAGAAAGATCAGACTAACTGGAACATATTGGGTAGAAACAAGGGCTGGATAGATCACAAAATAGAAGTTTAGCAAAAGCCAATTAATGTATAGGTGTATGGGCAATTTTGGAATAGAAATCTTCCTTAAAGCATGGTAATAAGCCATGTGGCTATTTAAGGAAGAGGGAAAGATAATCTCCTTTATTTATTCATTCAACAAGTATTTATTCAGAATACACTATATACCAACTCATTTTGCCTCTGGAGAATTGCAGTTACCAAATAGATCCTACCTTTGAAGAAGATATATTTTTGTGTATTGATAATTTAACAAAGACTGTTCTGAATGGATTGTGGAGAATGGATTAATATGGGAAATTGTGGGCGGCTTGGGAATCTACCTTTGTGTCTGGGTGGGAGATCAAAGGGAAATGAAGTAGACTGAAGACATTGGAAGTGAAGAGAAATCTATACAATTGTCTACCAGGTCACTGATGGACACAAAAGTAGATGAATGAGAGAGAACTTTGCAGACACTAATGACATATTTCTGATATTAATTGGGAAACAGAACTTTGGAAACCAGGAGGTCTTCTGTGGCCATTTTAAATCTGAGGTACCAGTTAGATATTTAAGAGGAAGCAGTTGAAAATGCAAATCTAGAGCTTCTAAAGAGATCATTATGTGAGACGTATGTCTGAGAACCTCAACAAACAGATGATTTTCAAAAGCTCTGGAGTGAATAAGGTTATCTGTGGAGAGAGAAAAGAAGAGTATCTAAGAGGGAGAGAGAGAGAGAGTCTGTCCAATTAGAGGACACTGAAAAGGCTTTCAAAAGGGATAGAAGGGAAGTAGGGGAGAAAGGGTCATGGGGGCCAAGGAGAGCATATTTAACTCAGTAAGGACTTTTCCAGAATGCTGAATACCACAGAGATTTCAAGGACAATAAGGTCAAAATAGTAACCACTGCACTTGTTAAGACTGTAGTCACCAGGTAGCCACCTTGGCTAGAACAGTTTCTATCAAGTGGCAAGGACCTATAATAATAAATGTTACCGTTTCATAGTATTTGTGAGCTTCCAACTAAGTACTTTACATATGCTATATTTGATTATAATGAATTTATGAATTAATTCCCATTACTTTTCTGTTATACTTCAGAGGAAACTGAGGTACAGAGATATCAAATGACCTCCTTCAGATTTCCTGACAGTGCTAGGATTTGAATCCAGTCTGGCTGACTGTAGCAGCTGAGATTTTGCACTATCACTGTACTTCTTTTCAACCCAGTTAAAATGGTGTGGTAGGTGAGACAGAAAATAGTCAACAGAAATTTTTCGAGAAGTTTCAAAGTCATGGGAAACTGAGAATGTTGCTTGTAACTGGAGAGGACCACAGATCGGCAAGGGATTTTAAGGATGGGAGGTGTTACAGCATGTGTGCATGATGGAATTATGTGGTACAGAGGAAAAATGTATGTCTCAGGAGAGAAGGATCTAATTATGTCAGCCAAGCCCTTGCACTTGGTTTGAGCCTGGCAGGGGTAGGGCTGAATACAATAAATTACTGAAGTCTAGTAAATGACAGAAGCAGGATTTAATTCCTGATCTGAGGTTTAGTGCTCAGGTCACTGGACCGTGTTTTTTCATAGCCCTCCTCTTCTAAAACACCCACCCCTCCCAGGTTCTATCAGTAGCCCCACTGCTTGAGATTCAGAAGCCCCTGATTCAATTTCTTGCTAGAATGGATTCTTCACAAATATGGATAACTCTCCATTTCATGTTTACTCACTTGGTTGACTTCCTGTTTTCCACACTTCCCACAACAGGCTGTGCAGTTTCTATTTTCTGAGACATTCAAATAAATGCGAGTTGATATTATGACCGAGTACCTCCTGAAATGCATAATTTTCCCCCTTTATCATTTTTGAAACAAATGGATGAATTGCAAAGGAGCTACACTAATGAAATGTTTAATTTGAGGTTTCAATTTTGCAAATGCTAGGAAGCATAGTTAAGGTTCAGGCAATACATAAATGTTTCCTGGAATACAAAATAAACTATTTTTGCATCTGGAGTTTTGGGAACATTTTCTGCTTAAACACAAACATTTTACAGATATTGTCTTGTGCTCCACAAGCACCCTGGTACTGTTAAGAGACAGGACACATCGTCCTTATGGAGGTGACAAATAAATAATGAATATAGCTCTCACTGTAACAATTAGCAGGAAATAATGGTGTTAGGGAGTGAGCACTGGTTTTATGATTCTTTTATTCTCCTAATGCAGGGCAACTTTCTTCACTTTCATTCTGATGTCTCATATCATTAAAAGAGAGAGAGACAAAAGAATAAATGAGTTAGATGGGGATATAGGCAGAATGATCAGGGATTCTGGTGTTTTAGAAAATTTATTATTATGTATAGAAAGTTGCTTATGTTCTGTATGTTGATCTTGAATGTCTATTACTTTACTAAATGCATTTATTGGTTCTAATAGTCTTTAAGTGGAGTCTTTAGATTTTTCTATGTAGAGAATCATATCATCTACAAATAGGGATCATTTGACTCTTAATTATATGCTTTTAGTTTTTTCTCCTGCTTAATTGATCTGGGTAAAACTTCTAGTACTATATTGATTAAGATCAGTGCCCGTGAACGTCCTTGTCTTGTTCCTGATCTTAGAGGACATGCGTTTAGCTTTCCTCCACTAGGTATGTTGTTAACTATGGGTTTGTCACATGTGGCCTTCATTTTGCAGCCTTGATGGTGAAAACCGTGAAAGTTCCTCAGAAAAGCAAAGTAGATCTACCATATGATTCTGCTGCTCCACTTCTCTATAACCAGAGGGTAAACAAACCTAAGGGCGTGAAATCAGCACTCCTGCAAGATGCCTGTTTCTGTCTTTATCACAGTACTCTTCACTGTGGCTAAGCTACAGGATCTGCCTAGGTGTCCATCAAAAGATGAAAGTATAAAAAAGGGTTATCTATACCCAATAGACCATTTCTCAGCCATGATAACAATGAAATCCTATAATTTGCAGAAAAAAAAGGTGGAATTAGAGGTCATTATGTTAAGTGCAATAAACCAGCCACACAAAGACAAGTACTGCCTGTTTTCTCCCTTTCCTTCTTCCTTCCTCTCCTGTATAGAACCTGAAACAAGTTAGCCTAAAGCTAGATAGTGATTACTAGAGATCCAGAAGTGGCTGGGGGCGGGGGTGTTGCATTTGATCAGTGGACACTGTCTGCATTTATGGAAATATCATACTGCACAATATTAATATGTGCAATATATAGTATAACAAAACTTTCCAAAAGAAGTCAATAAATACATATTTCCTGAATATGAATATAGTGTCAGGACTGCATAGATGTTCAAAATTGGTGATGGCAAATATTTTGAATACGATTATGTTTCTTGATATTAAAATGTAACCTGACTCCCACAGAGGCTGTTGTACTTTTAGAATTAGTCTAGTAAGAGGATGCATAACCACGGTGGGCTAAATTCACTAAGATTTATAAATGATTTTTGTGTATTTTACTCATCAATTTAGTATTTACTGTATTTGAAAAATATGTTCTTTCTCCACCTCTAAGCCTTTTTCTTACAGGTTTTATTAGTACAGGATTTATTCTTAATCTCTACTTTGTATCTATTCTTGTGGTGGAAAGAGGTCTTCTGTAACCAACATGTGTTCTAGAATTATTTATCTTTGGATCTGGTTGCCATAGCTTAGTCTTCACCCGTGTTCCTACATCAGTCCCTAGAGATAGGAAAGGGCAATGTTCTGATTAGCCAGGTTATCCATGAACCCTCCAGGAATCATGGGTCCACATGAACTTCATGAACTACAGATGAAAGAGGCCCTCCAAGCAAAAATCTTTAGGTATGAGTGTATGCTGGATAGACAAAAGTAGCAGTTTGCCGGGCCGGGATTTAGCTCAGTGGTTCCACGGCCTGCCTGCAAGCTCCAGGTCCCAAGTTGGTACCAAAAAAATAAAAAAATAGTAACAGTTTGCCAACTGTGAAGTCCTCAGCAGTAACTCCAGTGCCACACAAGTGACCTGGCACATGAGTTGGACATCATTGCTTAATGTATGCAATGAAAAAAAAAATGTGTCCTTACCTTCTTTCTTGGTTTTCATTTGATTACTCACTTATTTGGCAAGAATTAATTTTGAATATATTCTGTATTGTGTTTTATACTAGGGGTTTCTAACTTGTTTCAGACATAGTTATTATTCTTAATGAACTCTAAAGCTAGTAAGAAAATAAAACTGTCTAATCATAAGCCAAATGTTGTGAAAGTACAGAGGGAAATTAGCTAATTTCATAGACAGAATGTGAAAGGCTTCAAAGGCATAGTGATACCTGAGCTAAGACTTGAAAGAATAAATTTCTGGCCAGAAATTTTTAAAAAATAAAATAAAATAGGAGATAAATGACTGACATATGCCAACCTAACTTCATGCTGAATTTTGATATCTAAACTTGTACCGCTGTTTGAGTTGACAAAGGAAGATACATGAGGATTAGAAGGGGAAACTCAGCACTAAGGAATACCACAGAGAGAAGCACCACCGGGGTGAAGAAAGTCAAGAGTTTACAGCAGTAATCTCCACATGTAGAAGAAAAGTCCTATATGACATCCCGGATCACTGTTTGATCATGCAACTGTTTTCAGGAGCCATTTAGCAGGAGATAAGTCAATTAAAAAGAGGGGGTCACTATCACCTTTTGGTGGAAGAGGGAGGAAATGGAAGAAAAGTCAGTTTATTGAATGAAGTCTGGAAGCAGAGCCCTGAGCCACTTTAATCTCTTGACTTATAAGGAGAGAAGAAAAGGAAACATCAGAAAGTTTTGAGTGATTTTTTTTTTTTTTTTTTGCAATCCAAGCGGAAGCTGACTTGCTAACACTTAGAAATACAACGTCAAGAATGCTGAGAAGTTTTAAATTCCAGTCACTTTTTACTCTTTAAAGTTGATGGTGAGTCTACCCCTAAGAGTCAGTGTTCAAGAAGCTATTGTGTAGGGGCAAAGTGTTTGAATAAGTGAGCAGAGCCTCTGCAGAAATTTTCCTTTAGCTTTAGTAGAGACGCAGGTAGATGTCTATGTTGGTCAACTTTTTGTCTCTGCCACCAAATACCTGACCTGTACAACTTATAGGAAGAAAAGTTCATTTAGCTCACAGGTACAGAGGGTTCAGTCCATGGTTGGCTGGCTCTAAGCCAGGAACGTCACGGTGGAAGAGCATAGAGAAGCAAAGGTGCAAACCTTCACAATGTCTTTTATAAATTCAGCTGAATCCAAACGGATACACACATATAACACACCTAATGTTGCATTTGCTCTATTTTTTAAGTAGTATAATTCCTCATATGGTTCTTTATGATTAACTAAAGAAAAGTATTTTTTGGGCTGGGCATTTAGCTCAGTGGTTCTGCCACCTGCCTTGCAAGCACAAGGTCCCAATTTGATCCCTGGTACAAAAAAAAAAAAAAAAAGAAAGAAAAAGGAAAA
>NW_022900945.1:9623136-9675012 GCF_012274545.1 Fukomys damarensis
TTGATCCCTGGAAAAAAAAAAAAAAAAAAAAGAAAGAAAAAGGTAAAGAATTTTTTAATGCATTCACAGCAGAAATACTTTTCAAAACTCTTTATTTACTGGTTTTAATACTTAACTATACAATTCAACCCATTGTTATTCGCAAGTGGTATTGAATCTTAATAACACTATTAGTGAAAGTCACGTACCTGTCTACACTTTGTAACCAAAAGGGAAATATATAAATAGCTCACCACTGTTTGGTAACTTCAACTCTTCAGTTACAGAGATGCTAAATAATCCATACACCATGTGAACAGGTTAGAAAATAGCATTTAATGAGTTATAGAAGGAAGTATTTTCAGAGTACTATACTAATTTTCATAAATTTTTCTGGAGAGGCAATTGCTTAAATATAATTCACCCATCAGAAGGTTAAGAAAGATAATAAGAGCTTAAAACAGAGGAAATAACAAAAGAAGATGTCAAATATGATCAGATTTGTCTTTGCCATATAAATTCAAACAGGAAAATTGCTATGTAATTATTCCAAAACTCAGTTTATTTTATTTTTCAACATTAAGTTCTTCAAGCAAGGGTCTGCTATTACACCCAGGCTTTAGATTACCCATAATATTTTCATCTGGCGGGGAGCTCAGTAAGAGGGAAGAATACAAGTTTACTACTCAGCTTCTTATTGCTATCTAAATGATATTCATAGAAATGATACAGTGTTTATATTTTCACATATTGAACATTGATCAAATTAAGTTGAAGTAATCTGAGAGCTCTCATCATTCATATTTTTACCTTAGTTCTTTGATTTTTTAATGGCTACGGTTTGTTCCATCATAAGGAATTACCCAAGCGAAAGTATCACTGAATCAACACATCTCAGTTCTATCAACTGTGAACTTTGGTGCCTTCAAATAGGCTTTTATTCAACAAAATATTGTACATCATTCCTTCAGAGGGAGGTTTTATCTGCAATTACCAAAAGTGGAATTCTCAAGACAAATCTCTGTTCAGTGATTTTAACTTGTCAACATCATTTCAGGTTCAATTTGGGTTATGTTTGGTTGTGAATTTTCTTAGATCTGAAATAACATTTGTTTCTCTCCTCTTCTGCCAAACCTTGAGTATCTCATTACTGACTGAATTAGACATTGCTGAACATAAAGAGATAGGCATTTGTTCTATAGATTCAAGCCAGTAACAAGTTGTCAGAGAGGAATAAGAACACTGTACTGGCTGGAGGTACCAAAACATCTACATGAAAAATGAAAATAAATCAGATTTGTTTATACGGTGCCAAATATTTGTATTTGCAGAAACTCCTAGATAATTGACTGGATTTTCATTCTTTTTTTTTTTTTTTTAGTTTATTGGTACATTTTAGGTATACAGTATAGTTACATTCATCATTGGGATCTTGTACCTTTACATGACAGGTCTCGGTTCTCATTTTTTCCCCTTGTCGCTGCCCTCCCTTAACTCCCTCCTCTCCTCCCCATTAACAAGCACTTTACTTCCATTTTTTCATTTTCTCATATTTTTTTTCCTTTCCCTTATTACCTTTCCCCTACCCTTCCCGCTTTCCCCACACCTTTAGCCCTTTTCTTCCCATTTCACAATGTCAGCTAACTCATTAGGATCTTATGTACTATTACAGGATTTTCATTCTTATATGAATCTTTGACATCATGTATGCAGCCCTATAGAAACTGTGTTCCTTGTTAAGAATTCTTGTACATGGTTAATGAGAAACATTGTGGAAAGACTTGGCTGAAGTCCACGCTAATCACATTACCATGGATAATGAAGAGTAAGCTGAGTGTTTGTTTCTAAAGTTCAGTTTCTCATGCTTCATTCTGTCTACATTCTACTCTTCTAGTCTCATTATCACGATTTGATTGAGAAGCAGAGACTTCTTTGGTCTTCTTTACGTTATTTGTTCAGTAATGTTTGTCAGTTAAGAGCCTGCCCCCCTATTTGAGCTAGGTTGACTATCTCATAAGTTAGAAGATTTGTTTGGATATGGATTGTAGTAGGACAAATGCATCTCACCTAGCAATTAGAGATAGTGCATATCTAAATCACCTGGAAAGCTGTCATTAAATCTGAATTCTTACTTCTCTCTCAGCATCACCAAAGATGCCTGGGAATCTGCATCTCCCCCAAGTTGGTTCAGACCAACCACATTCAGATAAGTCTGATGAGGTGGTCTGATTTCCCTGGGATCTTCAAAAGTCAGGTGAGCACTAATCTGAATTTATTTACATTTATACATTGAATTTTTGCTTAATCACCTTCACACTTATATGGTTGCATGAGTTTTTTTTATTGCTTTGCAATAGATTACCACAATTTTAACAGTTTAAAACAATATGAATTATTACTTGGCTCTCTTAGAAAAGATCTGTATTCGCTGTGCTGATTTCTTTTTTATAAAAATTAAAGTCTGGACCAGCTGAGCTCTAACTGGGAGGCCCCAGGATAACTTAATTTCCAAATTCATTCACTTGTTGGTGGAATCAGTCCCTGGTGTTGTGGAACTATAGTCCCATCCCATTGATGGGCGTTGACCACTCCCCAGAGGCTCTGTGTTAAAGAATTACTCCACAGAACAAGCAACTACAACATGGATCTTCCAGGAGGTAGTTTCTACTGTGGAGTTCTTAGAGCATGTGGACTGTGTTCAAAAGGAACTGAGGGACCCTGCTTCCCCTCTCCCTCTGCTCTTGGAGATGTGAGCATTCTGTTCTGACATAGTCCCACCACTACCACTGCTGTCTGCTGCCTTCCCAAAGACTGAGCCAATGCAGAAGTAACACCTTTGAATCTCTAGAATGAACCATGAGCAAAATTAAACTTTCCTCTCTGTCGGTTACCTTTAGGTTATTTCATTATAGTAACATGGTATTATTGACTAATACATCTCCATTTCCTTGCTGCCTAAGGGCAGGGAGGTACCCTGATTCCCTAGAGCTCTCTTCAGTTTTTGTGGGCTCCTCCTTCTTAGAGCCAACAAAGCACTTGGACCCCTCTTATGCTTGCAAACTTTGACTTCTTTTGCTACATCCTTTCTGCCGTATCTCAGGAAAGTTCTGTGTTTTTAAGCACTTAGGTCATTACACTGAGTCCTCCTAGATAATCCAGAATGATCTCCTAGTTTAAAGTCTATGCCCTTAATGACATCTATGAAGACATTTATTTTTTATCTTTTTAATAAAATATTATTATATACAATTAAAATATTCACAGATTCCAGGGACTAAAGTGTAGATATTTTAGGGGGGGCATTCTGCCTACCCAATTCATTTTATAGCTTTTGTGTATTAAAATAAACAGAAATCACTGCTATATGTGAATGGTTTCCTCCATCTAGCACTGTCTTTGTAGAATTACTCAGCTTCTGCTCTAATATGGTGCAAAGAACCTCCAGAAACAGCTTACATCAGACCATCTAAAGACTGTCTTTTGGCTACTTTCTTTTTCTTCCTCTTCTCTCATTCCATTTACCAAAGTTGGGGTCTTTGCTATCTATGAAAATGCATTGTTGTCAAAGCTTTCCAATAACAATAAATTAGTTGTCAATATGAGCTCCTTTTTTTTCAGCTTTAATTGAGTTTATTGGTACATCTTAGGCACACAGTACAGTTACACTCATTGTTGGGATCTTGTACCTCTACATGACAGGTCTTGGTTCTCACTTTTTCCCCTTGTCCCTGCCCTCCCTTCACCCCCCTCCCCTCCCCATCTACAAACACTTTATTTTCATCTCTCGTTGTGAGCTAATGAACACATAAGATTAGCATGCATATTTGATCCCATGATGCTACTTGAAAGCTAAAATTTGTGGGGAAATCAGTGAAGATTGTTCTTCTCTAATTTATGCCACCCCCTGTCCACTAATAGTATCTCACGAAAAATAATTCAAGTGCAGATAATTAAGTTAACATATACTAAACTGCTATTTACTCAGAACTCCTTGGAAAATGTAATTCTATAAAAATCACATTACAGTTTTTATGCTTCTCTGCTTTTATCAGGAATCTCTATGGCTGTAGACATACAGAGCTATGATTCTGATATCTATTGTGTAAAGGAAATATTATGACAGGAGCAGAATATTAAAAAAGTTTTAAGTTTTATAAAATTTTGTTTAGGGAAGCATTTTTAGGTCTTATGATTACAGATTTGCATTTGGTATTACCACGTTTTACTGTTACTGTTGTTTTGTTTATCTAAATATATATATATCTGAGCAGAATTCAGGCTTGAGTTTTTCAGTCTTTTCCAAACCTACACACTTTTTCTTTTCATTTTGAAGTACTTGGATCGTCATGTGTTATTTTCTTTTGTGTTAGAGAAAAAATGGAAACCCAAGCTTGCAATTCATAGTAATTTAGAATAATTCAGCAAAGAAAGATCTCTTCTACTTTTATGAGTCTTTTTGACTTATTTTTGTTTTAATTTCTCAAAAAAAAGAAGATATTTTTTTCTGTAAGACTAGACTCTATGGTGTCAAAGATTAGAAGAATATTGAAGATGTCCAGCAGGTAAAAATACTATTCCTATAATAAAATAATGCTATGTTCTATGTATGGACCATTTTATGACTTAAGTAGAGACCAAGCTATTAGATTTCTAATAGCTTCTCAGATCTGGCTTTCAGTGCAGTGAAGACACCTGGTCTCTGACCTCCACCCCTTTCTACCTTATGGATTGTGCAGCAAGGTACAAAATAGAACCTCTTTTTAGGTCCAAGCAGAAAAGGATGTTGCAGTTTTTTCTTTCTGCAGATCTCCACAAGACAATGTGAGGAAATACTATGTGATGTATAAATAAAAAAAAAGAGATAGGATTTTAGCATTATGGCAGCCACCAGCTCCTTCTGCAGGCCTTGATGGTATGTGCCTGTGGTAACCACCAAATTTTCCTCTCTTGGTTTCATGAAGTCACTCATGCTCAGAGTTCACATGAGTTCACAGAGTTCACTGCTTATAGCAGCACTATAACCCCTACAATAGTCACCTTTCTCTTAGAAATCCCTGGTCTCCTAACCCTCTCTCCTAACCCATGTGATAAATGAGATAGTTTTCTCTAAACATTATCATATGTATAACTGATAGATATGGGAGCCTCCTAAAATCTGCTCAGTCTTGCTTCCTTCCATAACATTCTATAGGTTGTATGTGGAACTTGAATACAGAGGTGATAACTTTCAAGTAGGAATAGGCTTCTTTTTGTTTGTTTGTTTGTTTTTTGAGACAGGGTCTCACTCTGTAGTTGAGACTGACCTGGAACTCACTTTGTATCTCAGGCTGATCTCGAACTCACAGCGACCCTCCTGCCTCAGCCTCCCGCGTGCTGGGATTACAGGTGTGCACCACCACACCTGGGAATAGGCTTCTTTATGAAGCTTTAGAATAGACCTTAGTGATTGCTATGGCTCCTTTACCTACACTGCTGAACTAGACCAGGCCATTCTATTATATTCATTTTATTTTCTTTTTCCAGAATACAGATTTATATTTCTGCCTTCACAGTCTTTGTATGCATAAGTGAAGACACATTTCCAAGTCACCTTCTACATTGCCTGACATAAAACAAATGTTAGTTTTCTTCCTTCCATTCTCTCTTGATCTTTTTCATGCTTGATTCCTATTTTTTCCACCCTTTCTCTCTCTGTAGGCAATCTAAGGGTATATGACTCATTTCATCCTTCCATAAATCAAGTTCCAAAAAGACACCCACTTATTTCTGGTTCCCCATTGATCATCAGTTGCTCAAGTTAGTCACAAGTCATAGGCTCAGAATGTTAAATTCTTTTTTAGTGTGTAATGTGACTTCATTAAAAAAAAGTCCCTGCTTCCAACCAAATACAACATGCTGTTGTATTTTTAAATCCTTCTGGATAAATTTATAGTTTTCCATTCAGCTTGATGGTTTGATAACCAGGTTTAAATGACACCTTTTATGGTACTGTATCTCTTTTTAAAAATCTATTTAAAGTCATCACATGTACCTGTGTAGATTTCATTCAAGAGAAATGACACACACCAAATGCCTCAGATAGCCAGAAAAACAAAGAGTCTTGTTAGTACCTAAATTACTCCAGCAAATAAAATTACATTGGAATTGCAACTTGAAATGTATAAATACTTTCTCCATTACTCATTTAATCTTTTTAGCAGCCCTTTAAAATAGTTGGGAAAGGAACATTGATCCTTAATTTGCACAAAAGGAAATTGAGGCTAAGAGAAGTGAGGCTGATTGCCTGAAGTTGGGTACGTAGGAGGAAGTCGATGAATTAGTATTCAAGCTTGACTAAAGAGAGAAGAGACCCCAAGCTCTTTGCTGCTATGACAAGGATTGTCACCCAAATCCCCTCGCACAGTGTGCAGCCCTCTTACCTCTAATCCATTTTGCCACTTTATTATTATTATTATTATTATTATTATTATTATTATTATATTTATTTTGGAATATGAAGAAGGGCTTTTTACTGCTTACCACTTTATTTATTATTATTATTATTATTATTATTATTATTATTATTATTTTGGAATATGAAGAAGGGCTTTTTACTGCTTTGCTTTTGCTTGAGGTTCAAAACATAGTACTTTGAACTCAATTCTACAACATGAAAACTATCTTCTTTCACATTCCTGATAGTGTTTGTGCATATCTCAGATTGTAGCACAAATTTTCATGCAGTTCACATGAATTTTCTAAATTGTTATTCTATTACCATTTTGATAGCTTACCAACTTCTCTGTGAAAGCCAATGACAGAGGTTATACCAAGATTCCAACTAATTTAATGGCCACTAGAAATACTAATAAGGAAATACTTAGACCCTTGACCTGTAAATATACTACCAAGGTAGTTGAACAAGAATCAACTAAAATATAAATTAGAAAAAAAATTTTGGAATGATTCTTGACTCATAAATAGAGTAATGGGATTTTACATGATTAATTAATTTGGATAAAATATATAATACCCAGGCTCCTGATCACATCTGTTTAGGCGCTTCTCTTTTCTCAATTCGAAGAATCTCAATTTAAAAAATGAAATAACTAGGAGCTTTCAATTTCTTATTTTAAAAATATGGAACTTAAATCTTCCCAGAGAGGTTGTATTGATTTCCCTAAAATCACACTGCTAGTTAATGATAAACTGATATGAGAACTCATGTAGCCTGTCTCTGCCTCACTCCAGTGCCCTCTTCATGACTGCTGGATCTTTTATCATGTATTCCAAAAATGTCCTGAGAAAAAAGTAAATGTGTTTCTCATGGGAAATAGAAAATTAAATTTAATTTTTAATAGAATAAGAAGTTCTAATTTTGTTTGCATTTCACCATTTATCTGAAGTTATGCTGCCACCCTTACCAACTTGGTTTCAAACTTTTCTAGTATTTCCTGAACGGCTTACCAGCTGCAAAATTAGCAATGAATAACCAGAAACTAACTTGGCATCTAAGAAGTGTATTAAAAAAAAAAAACCCGTCATTCCTTCTCAAATACAGTAGTATAATAGCTGAGATGATAACTATCAGAAGCCTGTAGGGATTTTGAATTGAGATTTATTCTGTGAAGTCCTAACTATGCTCTTATAAAGCTCTCAAAATCAGTAATGTCTTATGAGTGATCACAGCCTGAGACTGGCTTTGCATGATCTCACCAAAAATTTCAAACAGGCTGATTTCTTTTAGTGCTCACTCATGTCCTGTGGCGATTAAGAGATTCTTGAAAAGAAAAGGTTTCTCTCCTTGACAGATGGTGGGTAGTCGTGGAAGGTATTTTTTGTCTTTGTGTAGTTGTACCTTAAATTGTACATTGCATGCTAAGTTTCAGGACTGGAAAAGCACTAATGGCCTTCCATGTTTCAATTTCATACCATAAAATTTAAGTTCCTGGCAAAATACATAGCATCACTATCAGCTTCTGGGCTTTTACGATTTTTGTATGCCTTAGGTTTTTATATTTAAAGATTTTTCAATAAAAGATAATGTGACCGTTCCATTAGATAATAAGCATAGCCATAAGGTTCCTGAACAGGTAAGTTTCTATTTAAATGCTAATTATTATCATTATGAAGCATTTTGGAAGCAACTAAGTGTGAATTTCCTAAAATAAAACCTTTCTATCTAAAAGAGGGGATAATAATTCCGGGTAAAATTTGTTGACTCATGTAGGTATGGACCTAGAAGAATCCTCGTTTTGAAAATTTCTTGGTACAAATATAAGTAACACGGGTCTAATGAGTAGGTCGAAGAGGCAACAAACTATATGATATGTCCTAAAAAAGACATCGCCTAATGCAGTCACATGCTCACCTCTTGTCCAGAAACAATAGCCTTACGAACTTTAACTGCTATGGGAAATTCTTCTAACTCATTTTTTCATTAAACCATCCTTGATTGAATTTTTCTTGCACCGAATAAATAGAAATATAGATAAAATAATTACTTCTCTGTAAATTTAGTAAGTAGATTAACAATGGAAGCATGTAATTATTTGAAAGAAGAGAAGAGCATAAGGGATACCAATAAAGTGAAGAAGGTTTATAATGAAATGGCAGGGAAGTCAGCATTGAGAAGAAGAAGAGATGGAGAATCTCTCCTTGACAGACAGACAAAATTTGGACACCTACAAAACAGAGCCAAGAAGAAAAGGCGTTCCAAGCGGAGAGAGGGAAATTGAACAGCTCTTTCTTGATGCTGTCCAAGTGCTCCTAGGATGAACTTTTATTAATGGATGGACACTCACTTTACCAAATTCAACAATAAGACAGGTGGATGAGCAAGGGCTGTTGCAGTCATCTAGATCTTCTTTAATTTCCGGTCTGTTTGCATTTAAATGTTCCATTTTCCTTGTCTTTAAAGAATAAATTAAAAAGTACATGGATAGGTCTCTCTCCCATTTCTCTGTTTCTCTCTGCCTCTGTCTGTCCCTCTCACTCTCTCTCTGGCAAACGTCTGACAGAAGTTGGAAACACTGTTCTGTCACTGTTTTCTTCCCCAGCTCCCCATGTGTGCTAACCAATCAGAATTTCTACCTTGTTTATCCATTGTAGTGGCTGTTGCAAGATGATCTCATCCCTTTGACCTCAAATCTTTATGGTCGGCATGGTCCTTGCTTCTGAGATCTAGCTCTATATACCTATTTGACCTTTGTTTCAAATGTGTAAAAGATATCTTCAACTCAAAACATCCAGTGCCAAACTTGTAATCACAGCATTGTTCTGAAGGTTCCGTCTTCTCAGAAATAGCAAACCACTCACCCCACAAGTACACCAGATATCTTAGTCATCCTGCATGACATGTCCTTCTTTCTCACTCTCATATTCAATAATACCAAGGCCTTGATTTTAACTCAGAAATAGCCTTTAAATTTTTCAAGCTACCCTCTACCCTGTTGCCACTTTCTTGCTCAAGTGATGAATGTCTCTTCCTCTTCCTCAGTGGCTAAAATGATCTCTAAATCATACCCTCCAAGTTTTGTCTCCCTCGTATATAATCATTTCTCTACTCTGCATCCAATGTAATTCTTTCAGAATGTTTAACTGATTACAGTACCCTGAAGACTGGTGTGCGAATCCTCACCCTCACCCCAGGGAATCGTGCCTCGTGGGTATCCATTCCTTTATGTAGTTTGCAGTTAGCCCAACTCAGGGCTTGGACAGGCAACTAAATTTGGCCAAAGGGATGTCAGTAAAAATGACACGAACTGAGAATTGATAACTACTTATTCATTAGGAATTGTTCCTGGGAATTCTGTTGCCGTATGAAGAAACCCACGGGAGGATAGGGAGATGATAGACACAGACAGTCTAGGTAGTTGCTAAACATTTGTGCTACTCAGGATCCTTAGTAGACATTGTCTGATCTCCACTCAATACAGCAGGTCACACAGCTTATCCTGGTTTTGGTCACAAGCAGTCTCTATCTTCTGTTCTCCAAAAAATGTGAGTTCTCAATAGACCTAGTAAGAAAATGTCTGCAACTGAGAAAAAAAAATGGTCACAAAAGATAGAAGAACAATTCAGTACAGGCGTTGTAACAGTGATGTCAGATCGACAGTGTCACCCTGATGGGCTGACAGGTCAGTGACACACTCATCCATCCATCTATGTACTCACTCTTTCACACGGTAACCATTCATGTAAACACTTGTGAAGTGTTTCTCCTGTGCCAGGCCCTAGGCAGGCAGAGAAAGAAATGACAGGTTCTTCTAAAAAGCTGGTGAATACATGGTTTACATTCTTAATTGTCTGAAATCCGGGGCAAATCCTGGATTTTAGTGTGAAATAGTCACCAGAACAAACACATGACCTTTCTTTTTAACTTGTCTAGTCTCTTCACAGACACACAAATACATTTTCACTACATAAAATTTATTTCATCTTAAACAATTCTAGGCTATAATTTGCTGAGAACTGTAATAAAGTGGTTACAGTAGAGTCACATTTTTTTCTAAATTTAGAGACTATTATAAATGCTGATTGGTTAGTGTTCAAGAAATTAAATGACATCTTCTGATGAAATATCTTTAATGTTAAGTATAGGTCATTATCTTTGATGGAACTGGAAAAAAACTTTTAAAAATTTTAATTGTAAGCTCTCCAAATTCTATATAAAACATTGAATTTTTTGTCTAATTTGATTGCAAACCAGCCATCAAAAATCATATTTATATATTAAGATCCTATATTCCAATGGCATTTTATTGTGCATCCATTAATTGTACTGTTCAGTGTCACTTCCTGGAAAATGCTCAAGATATCTTCAAAAGGCATAGAAAAAAGTGTCAAGTTAGAACAATATATAGATTTCAGTGAAACCAGTTACAGTCAATAAAAGCTGTGATTATGTTTGATTTAAATTTGGTACATTTAGTCTGCTTTAAGATACATAACATGCATTGGGATTCTTAACAATGAGCACATCTTGTTGATTGGCTATTTGCTATGTGATTGTACAATGGGAATATTCTATAACTTTATGCCTCATCAAAATCCACTAAAAAATTAATGGGTCATCAAGTGCATAGAGAGTGATGATTTTCTAATTGAGCTGTTGTGCTTATTAGTGTTGCACTTGTAGCAACTGATCACATTTTTAAGTCCTTTGAAATTTGTACTTGAAAATATTTTGACCACATATAACACTCTATGCCGATTATTTTAGATTTTGATTATATAATAAGAAATATATTCTACATTTCCTCTAAAATTTTTATTTTGGCATTGGGGTGAAAGACTCTAATAGCATTTCACTGAACAATAAGATATACCTGGAATTTTGTAAGAAAAAGTCGTGATAATAAAATAAACATAAGACCCTTTGCCTCACAGACTAATCTTAGGTTTTTCTATCCATCTGTATTTTGGGTTGTTAGTCTGGTTTTGGACTGGCACCATGAGTAGTGGGCTGATAACTTTGGTGGTGTGCTGGTTACAGTGGAGTGTCAAATGACGGCTGGATTGGGATATGCCCAGGGAATTGGTGGAAAACACTTCTGGGCATATCTGTTAGATCATGGCAGTGTGGCCTCGGATTTTTTTCTAGTCCCTCACTCCAGTCTCTGGGACTGTTTCCTCCTCTGCTTCCCTGCTGCCATGTGGTAAGCAGCTTACTCTACCATTCCCTTCCCCATGAGATTTCTAACTAGGAGCCACTGGGCCGTGGGCCGACTTCCCTGAGAATATGAGCCTCACTTAAGCGGTAGATGTTAACTGTGAGAGAAAGCTAACACAAGTGGTGAATGCACTTTTCATTGGTCTGCTTCTATCGCCATCCTGTAATGTCCATTTTAACACACCTGCACATTAGGATATAAATAGTAAACTTAGTTAAATGTATTGTTTGCACAGAAGTATTGTCTGCTTGTGATAGGGCAAATGTTATGTTAATACAAAAGGATCTAAACTGAATAATATGAGTTTAGTTATGTTGCACACTGTATATAAATACTCTGATTATAGAGATATGTGTTTTGTCAAATGCTAAAGTAATGGTTTGAAGCATTGGTGTATTTCAATTTTAGCATGCCTAATTTCACTGTTTTCAATTGTTATGTTTATCTGGTAAATATCCACTTACATTTAAAAATACTTCAATGAAAATCTTTGTCTTTCTATATTGGTCTGTAATACAGTCCCTAATGTCATGATTATTGGGTCTTAATAAATTTGGGCTATTATACTTCTTTTTTTACTTTACTGATCTACTTTTTAAAACATTATTTTGCAGTACTACTTATTGAATATGAGGTGTTCCCACTGAACTGTATCCCCATCCTTTTTAAAATTATTTTATTTTGAGATAGGGTTTCACCAAGCTGCTCAGGCAGAATTCAAACTTACATTCTTCCTTTCTCAGCCTCCAGGTGCTGGAATGATCTTTTTATATTTCCTTGCTATTTCCTTTTTTGGCTTTTAGAATACAGGGTGATTTTTTTTTTCTTTTCCCAGAGATTTGAACAATGTACCTTATATTCTGTTTGCAATCACCTTTATATTTTTACTAGACCATTACTGAACAAAGGAATTTCTAGTTGGCATGAAGGAAATGATAGTCCTAGCTTTCAGCCAAATAATGGCCACTGCTGCTATGCAGCCATTGTAGATTTTCTTTCTGAAAAAAAAAATGTGCTTTTTTTGATTTGCAGGAGGATTTGGGCGGAAGAAAATAATAATAATAAGGAAAGGGGAGGTCCTTCTATAGGGCAGCCTGGCCTCTCTTTCCAAGATCTCTAGGGGAAGCCATCATACATGGGAGTCAGACCTTTGCACAACAGTATTTCTGGTTCTTGAGGGTTCAAGTAAGGTGAAGGAGAGGAATTCTTCCTGCTTTGAAATGAAATCCAAAGACCAAAGGAATTTTTTAAAACTGTCAATATTCCAGCCAATGAATTTGCAAGGTGATGAACTGCACCTGAACGTCATGGTGGTCCTACTGTGTGTTCTCAAAGGGTTGCCTAATGATGAGCATAAGAGCAAGCTGTAGCATTAACAGTGGAGCTGGCAACTGAGAAGTCCATGTGACATAGTTTTGGATGCCTAGAAATGATTAGTGTAGGTGTTTCTGAGAAACGATGAGCTTACATGAGTAGGTGTGATTTGGAAAAATAGCTTATATAGTCAAAACTAAAAGCCATCCTATACCCTTGCTCTCCTCTGCTTGAGAGAAAGGATTTTAATGTTTTTATTGTTCTGCCTATCCCACTCCTTAATATTTTCTAGTAGATTGAAATTTAGTATGTAGATTTTAATTAATAATATTTTATCATTTTACATTAAGTATCCTCTCTTCCAAGAATAACTTTTGCTCTTACAAATTAATTATGTTATATCCATCATAATCATTGGGAAAAAATATTTGGCTGGTAGTAATGTTCTGTGGAATTCTCTTAAACTATACTTTCTCCCTTTCTGTCTTATTACCTTCTAGTTATTGCTTTTGGAGCATATCCTTTTATAAACACCTATGATTTGTATAATTCAAGCTTTTGAATACCTGATAAATTTTTTCCATCACTTTTAATAAACAAAGACCTGACCAGTATATCTCCAATCTTTATCCCCCTAAAATAGAGGTTCATACCTCAGTACTTACAGGTCATTGAAACTTGAATTTTTAAAAGATTTCTCTGAGTGTATTATTCAATATATTGGTGCCAAAGAGAAATTTCACAGACATCATAATGGAATTTTGGTTGTGTAGAAAATATTCTTGTTCTTAAGATGTGCCTGACAAAGTGTTAGGAGTTGCAGATGAAATGTTCAGATCATTGGAGAGGAGCAAAATTGTGCTCCTCTAACAGGAAGCACGTGGAAGCCTAGTAAATTGTGTTTACCTTCTTGCTGTTCTTTTTGATGTAGTTCAAGCCAGGAATACACTTCTGCAAGTTGCTCTGTGTCAGTGTCTGTGCACGGTCGATGTCCCCACGCAGTCCCAGCCTACAGGAGGTAAGACTCCACTGAAAAGTGACTTGGGTTCCAAGTCTTCCCACTGGCTTTGCCAAAACCTTATCAGAAATGTGCTGCCTCCTGATACTCTTCTACTCCACACCTTTTCCATTCTCCTTTTCCATGGAGTCTCAAGTATCTTTGTGTTTTCTCCTGCTCTCCAGGGTCAGTCACCTTCTATTACTATAACACATTTCTGAGATAAATTGACTTATAAAGAGAAAATTCATCCTGGTCCACAATTTTGGAGATTCACAACTGGCCAGCTCCATGACTTTTAGGCCTGTGGTGGCACAGCAACAAGCCACGGTGGCCATGCATGGTGGAGCAAAACCATACACCTCATGGAAAGGAGGAGAGGGAGAGGGAAGGGGGAGGAGGGGGAGGGAGGGAGAGACAGAGAAAGACCTCTGCCCTCTATGTACTACCAATAATAATATAAGGAGACATGTTACATAGGGCTGTGTGCGCCTTTGGATCTTTCTTTACTGGATCTTCCTGCACAGTCGCCATGATTCCTAGATCCCAGCAGCCACTGTAGACGAGGAAACAAGGTATCAGAGAGAACCAAGCAACAAGAAAGGAATCTGAGTTTGATGTGCAAGTTCCGCATTAGTCCTAAACTCTCCTCCGGGCCCTCTGGAACATAAGAGAGAAATAAACTCTTTTCTAGTTTAAGACATTGTTATTTGGTGCAAGCAACATTATTTAGACAGAAAAACTCTTCTTTGTGGCAACATATTTTAGAGTGTTCAGTTTTGACATTAATTTCAATAGGTTATTGAAGTGATACTAGATTCCAAAAGTATTTTCAGAAAAAGTTTATTGTAGTCCACTGTGAATTATCTATTTTTACTTGAATGTTAAATGTTATAAAAGTGGCAATTTTGCAAAGCAAAGAACATTTCTTATATTTTAAAATTTTAAGGGTAATTGTTGGCATTCACAACTCAGCTTGCTTACACTAAAACGAAAGATTTTATTTCTAGTCCTCTCCTTCCAAAACAATTTCTCCCTTGTCTATTCTTTTAGGGGCTCAAATTTTACAGAAAATTACCCGAAGTCCCTTTTGTTTAACATCATTTCTTTACTGGATGCATATGGGTTCTCTTTTATCTTCATAATGTTTTACAGCTGATTGTTGCTATTTAGTAGGTGGGTGTTCATCAGGAAGGGGCATTTGTATCCCTTCTCCTAGTTTGTCTCTGTTTCTTTCTTATTCTTTTTCAAAGTTTTGCAGTAAGTTACCGAGAGATTATTTTTCTATCCAGTCTGCCCACATTAGATCCCTGTGGCTACCATAATAAATTATCACAAAATTGATGGCTTGAAACAACAGTAATTTATTCTCTCACAGTATGAGAAGCCAGGTCCAAAGTTGAAGGTGTCAGTGGAGTGGCTTTCTTTCCAAGTCTCAGGAGAAACTGCCCCATCTTTCTGTCAGCCTCTGGTAGTTCTCAGTCCCATCACACCAGTCCGTCTGCATCTTCAGATCACCTTCTGTGTCTTCTCTTCCACCTCTTGTAAGAACACTTGTCATTGGATATAGAGCCTGAGAATGATCCTGTCTTGTGAGCTCACTTAATTACATATATAAAGACCTTTCATCAAAATAATATAATATTCATAGGATCTGGGAATTAAGACATACATTGATTTGGGGCTGACCTTCAACACAATACTCTTTCACAGTTTAATCAGGGTATTACTTTTAAGAGATCACCAACTTGTGGTCTTATGTAGCATATTTGTTTCACAGTGAATTTGTGAGTATATGTATTTGTGATGTGTGCGAGTTTGCATTTAGTATTTTAAAAGGAAGCATATGGAATAATAAATTGTGTTTACAACCTAGATATTCAGTAAATATCCAAGGTTATATAATCCATTGGTTCCTAGACAGTTTTAAACTTTAATAACCTTCATAGGGTATTATTAAAGTAGCATAACATGAAAATGGACAACAAAAATTAGATATTCTTTAATTTATTCTATTTCTGGAATGAATTTTATGGGGCCAAGTGTCATAATATGAATAAACTAATTAAGGCACGTGCATTATTCACAAAGATTTCATATCTTAGGATTGTACAACACAAAGTAAATGAATCAAAATAGAAAATAATAAGTATCCAAAGAGATAATGAAATAATTGCCGTGGAGGTCAGGAGGAGAGATAAAAGAAAAAAGTGAGGGGAGTTTTGTGCTTTGATGCTTTAAAATGGAGAAAGAAAGGAATGAATACATGAGTTTGTTGTGTTTTGTATATGCGTAACTACCAGAGAGGTAGAAATCATTGTAGGTATATTCAAAAATCATGCAGAAAAAATCCTAGTATATCAGGAGGCATAAACTGCAAATCATTTGGTGTGTTTAAATGTGCATATTTTAAAAGTGTTTGAAAAGACATTTTAAATTTCACATAATCTATTCTGTGCACCCACATTGCTCAAACCAAAGTGGGAAAAGAATAGGGAAGATTCTAGAGAGACTGTGAGGAAGATGCTGGAAGTTGCTTCCATGTAGATTTTTTCTTGACATTTGCTTTGCCTTTGAGGATGCACACAGGGCTGGAAAGACACTTCAAAGAGGATTTTCTGGCCAGTTATGTTTTGCCAGGTTCTCATAACTTTCTGAAAGCTTTCAAAATTATCAAAAACAAACACATATCGCCCTTACGATGACTTTATCAAGGAAGATGCTGCAAACAGGATCACAGCCTTCTGAATTCTTTATCATGTCACCAAGCAGCTGCATTCAAACTGCAGTGCCTTCACTGAAGGCACCACAAGCAACGTGAACATTAAACTCAAATATTCCTCGGAGCTCTGTATTAGCAAGAGCTGCAGTAAGTGTCAGAGAGAACATTATCACATGGTAGCACTTTCAAGTTGGGAATTTGCTTTTTATCAGTCTTTGAAAGTAAAATTGTTTGACTTCAAATTTACAAGAACAAAGTGGTTTGTTCTTACCTGTACTGTGAGGAATTTTAATTCATTTTGCTTTTTCTTATCTTGAACATATTTTATCTCTCTTCAGAGCCAGCATTAGTTACCTCTTTGCTTCTAGGTGGAGGAGCAGTTGCTGTGCTTTTCCTAGGCATTTTTATGAAGTTTGAAGTCTCTCCCTGATATCTGACACCACCAACCACAGTGTCAGCAAGGAATTTATTTACTGGATGACCAGTGCACAAAGAACACAACAGAAACTTCACCAAGTAGGACCCCTGATGTTTACAGACATCACAAAGATAATTCATGGTATTTAGGTGCTTACAGCCAAGTGTTGGAAGTGAGGAGGTGAAGAAGACCACAGAAGTGATAAATAATTTCTTTTATGCAATGCTTTGCAAGTTTCTAGGGTCTTACAGATTTATTGTTCAATGGTCACAATAAGCTGACAAGATAGCTCTTAGAGATAGGAGAGTTGAAGCTAGATATCAAGAGAGAAGCAATCTAAGGTGAAAATAATTTTTACTGTCAAAGCTAGACTAGAGTCTGAATCTGTTTTTTCAATCCATTGTCCTCTGTGGTACACTATAGCATGAATAAGAGCCATAATTGCTTAAGCTAGAAAGAAAAATGATTGTGAAATGAGGAATTGGTAACTTCACAAAGAGAAGTGGCTTGGTCTGATTGCTAAGGACAAGAGAACTAATCTCACCTGGAAAGCTGGCAGGAGTAAGGTCACAGGCTGTGTCCTGGAAGAGATGCTGCTGCACTGTCTCAGGTATCTCTCCAGCCACAGCGCTTCTACATGGAAGGCCCTCCTAATCACCAACTCTGGTTGTGGGTGTTCAGAAAGTTTCTTTCCACGTTGGCCACAATCTGAAAAATTAAGACTTAACACCACGGAAGAAACAAAGACCTCCACTGCTTTGCTTTTATTTATTCAGTGCAATCCCTTCTGCTTAGCATCTTACAATTTAGTGCCTTAAAATTACTACCCAAGATTATCTGTTCTTTGACTTTTTCAGTTTGTCGCGTCTATCCCCCTTTGTGTGTCGCACAGTGAAGGTATATATGCATTGCTTGTCTTTTCTTGAGTAAAGTGCCATGTGTTTGTCTGGCTTGCAATGCTTGGTCTGCTCCAGAAGAAAGCAACTAATTGATTTCCCAATTCTGGTATTTCCTTTTCATTATTTATTTCTTTATTGAGGGAATGCTATGTGGCAGGCTTTTGCCAGATGTATTTTTATTGGTATTCCTTTAGTTACTCTTTAGTATAAATTCATAAATGCTAAGGAAGAGAAATTTGAAATGCATTAAATTAATTTCTTACCCCAATCACTGTTAGCTTAAAGGTAGAGCTGACATTGAACCCAAACGCTCCAATTCCCAATCTCAAGTCCATTCTGTATTCCACAAGAGCTCTTACTAAGCCCACTGCTTGAGTTTAGGGCCTCTTCAACTCATCATCTCCTGGACACCAGGCATTCTGAGTTAGGTCTTCTTTGGTCTCCTTATCTGTACAGAGTATGTGGGTAATCTTTACAGTCTATTGTTTCTGTTGCCATAGAGTTAAAAAGAAGTGCTGTACACATATTAAAACTAAAACTGAAATCATAAAAAAGAAAGGAAGAAAAAAACCACCAAATTCCTCAGGAACAGCATACTCTGCAGTGCTGAGTACCCACAAGTCTCTGCAACATGCTGGGTAACCTGTAGGCATCTTCAGAATACTAATCATGTACTACTTTCATGATGCATGCAAAAGATGGCTGTTGGTAAATGATTAAAATCACTGGGTATATTTTGGTTTGTTTCAGCTGGTAGTTTCGTGAGTAACCTGGTACTATAAAGAAATGAAAGATGCACATGGTCGCACTGTTCAGTCACGTATCACCCTTTCTATTAACACACCCTCCTGAGATTTTCTACACACTACCAAGGCAATTAATCCTTCCCTGCCACAGCTTGGCTCCTCCTTCAGATCCCATAGGTGCGGTCTCCTAGATCCCTCTCCCAGCGCTGTCTGTGCCCACCTTCTCCCCACCTCCTGTGCACACTCTTCAGGGTTGTCCTTCATTCAAGGGAAAAGAAAAATAGATTCTCGATGCCTTTTCTCCTTAGTTACCATTTTAAATGTCCCTTGTTGGACTTTCTTTATTTAACTTACAGCCTTCACCATTTTAACACCCTCCTTGCTTCCTTTAAAAACATTGTTCAAAACAAATATTCCAAATTAATGCAGCATATTAGAAATATGGGCTGCACTTTCTAATTTAACATTACTGAAACCATTCTATGTGACCCTGTCAAAGCATGTGTGAAGAAAAATAAGTGAATTTGGAAGCTAACTAAATGTGGATTCTAATCATAATTCTAACACTTTTACCAAATGTATAGCCTTAAGAAAATTATTTTAAGCTGTTCAGCCCCAATTCTTCAGCTGTCAGGATGAAATATTAGGACTACTATATAAGGCTACAGTGGAGTCCAAATGAGTTGAAGAATTCAACGTGCTTTACTATGTTACTTTAAGGATGTTTCTTCACTTTTCTGTGATGCAGTTTCTTCATGTTTAAAGTGGTATAATTATGCATATCTCATTGAGTTACATAACAATTAAATTAGTTAACATCTCTTGTTTACAACTAGACCTGGCACAGTTGTATATATAAGTGGTATATAAGTGTTGCTGTTGTTGTTGTTGTAACTTAATACCTAAGATCATGTCTATCACTGGAAGACAATCTCTTACAAGTAGTTTTTTCTACAAATGAGGTACTAATAAACAAATCTTAGATTATTAACTAATAAATAGAAAATAAGTGCTTGCTATTGAATTTAATAATGTCTAGAAAGCATAATGGTCAGATTAGAACATTATATAAATAAAATTTAGAAAAATATTATATAAATAAAATTTAGTCCCCATCACTGTAGCTAAATACCCTGGATAAAGAACATAAAAGAAGGAAAGGTTTATTCTGGCTCACTATTTCAGAAGTTTCAGTCCATAGTCACTTGGCCTGGTTGTTTTGGTCCTGTGGTAAGATGTGGGGAACCATGTGGACGGGAAAATCTGGTCATGTCATTGTGATCAGGAAGCAGAGAGAAAGGAAGGGAACTGAGATGAAATAAACCTTCAAGGGCATGGCCCTGATGACCTATTTCTACCAGCCAGGACCACTTACCAATAGCGCTATCAGCTGAGGACCACTCCTGCAATACATGAGCCTTTGGACTGTGCAGGGTCCCTACCATAATAAACAAGGTGACATCTTATGAGCAAGTTTGAGAAGAGAAAGGAATCAAGCACCCTGTTTTTAATTTAAGTAACTTAGTTCATGGTGATGTCCTATACTAGAAAAAGAGAAACAAGTTTTGGCCAAGAAGGAGGGCTCAGCAGGATTCTTCAGCACAAAGAATAATCCCTATGGGATTTAGTAGCAGACAGTTCAACCTCGGAGAGTATTACTGGGTAACAGTGGAAAAATATGACTAGTTGGTCAAAGAGCGAATGGTCAGAAGAGGAAAAAAAACTTTAAAATGCTGATTGTAAAGACAGAAAATAGACTGTTGATCAGATGCGTACTCTGAAAAAAGGCAAGATATTGTGCCAGTAGCTATATTGATTATTCACAGCCATAATGTTTCTTGAACAGCTTTAATTTGTCAAGTTCTAGGAGGTGAAGGATACAGAGTGGCTTAGGAATAATTTTAATCTACCTGGAGGAAATAGGAGCTGTATGGAGAAAGAAAACACTTATAAGAAAAGAGAACATATAATGAGTAATAAATGTATAGAACTGAAAATAGTGTTATAAGCACTCAGTCTTGGAGCTGTTGGTGTAGTCTAAAATATTTGGGTAAAATTTCAAAAAACAGGTTGCCCTTGAGTTTGTTCTTCAACCAGTGTAAGAATTAGCCAGGAAGAACATGAGAGAAAGATGCAGTGGTGTGCACAGAGCTTCAGGCAGAGTGACCTGGCCTGTGCTGGGAAGTCAGCGATTACGGGGCAGAGCGGGGGGGGGCATTGCTTCACTCACCCCTTATCTTCACTGCAGAGGTGAGGTTTTTGGAAAGCTGCGTCCTGCACAGTAGCCAGCCACGCAGCAGAAGCCAAGGAAATATTATTCAAATATTCATTGGAGAAAATAGAACAAATGCAGATAAGAATTTGCCTGGAATATAACTAAAATGGCAAAATTTAAGGTTTTAAATTGCAGAGAGCTTAAATCACATATTTGGATATTTATAGAAAATATGAAACAATTTAGTCTGAGTAATTATCGATTCCAATTTGTTTTTAGGAAAAGTTGCTGCTGTAATACAACTCACCTATAAAATCCCCCCAGCTATCTAATTCTGTCTTGCTCTTTATTCTTCAAGTGTCAAGAATAATTTTAATTCAATGAGTGTTACGGGTTACCAATAATTTTCCTGGCTTATGCTTCTGGCTTCTGGGGTCTTAGATCTCATTGGGGACAAGTGCCATGAATGCTGAGATGAACAGAATTACTGGGCAGAATCCTAAAAAATGGGGATATTTATTTACAGGAAAAGTTGAAAGTGAATTCAAATTTGGAAAAGGCAGCATGAACAGAAGGAAGGAGAGAAGTGAGAAGAAGCCAGGGGGTATTCTGAGGACGTCACACAACACGGACGAGAAGTTAGAGCTAAAGTAGCCTTAAACCGTCATGGTTGCTAACTCATTCCTGTGACTGATACTTCTCCCCACAGGGGTAGACTGTCCAGTGTCTGGGGAAAAATCAGCAGTTTCTCTTCTCAGCAACTGGAGAGACAAGGAGCAGCAAGCAGTTCAGTGAGTTTAAAAAAGAAAAAGTAGATGTGCTCATTTCTTTTGAATTTTCAAAGTGTCCATGATGGAAAACATGAGGGACTAAGTACATTTTTAACCTGCACTTTCTCAGGGACATGGGCATTCAGTGTCTCTGTTCACTACAGAGATAATGGAGGTAACCACAGCTAAAGCCGTAGGTTCAGACTAATCCAGTAGGTAAGCAGTTTTCTTTCCTGAAGTACCTACTGATCCCTGGCTCCCAAAGAGTCACACACAGATTCCCCTGAAGCCATGCTTTGACAAACACTTATTTGTGGCTCTGTGAAAGGATAGAAAGAGACACTCCTTACAGGTCAAGCTCTCCAGGAGCAGTGCTCTGCTTCTCAGAGATAGAGCTGCCTGCTCACCTGCTTTCTCAGAGTTTGTTGCCCAAGTCCGAGGCTGTTTGTTGATAAAGCCCAATTCTCCTCCCAGCTTTCCTTTTTAAGCTCATCCCTTCCCAACTCAACATACGCCCACATACTTCAGAATCTTTAAACAAGATGCTTGGAACACCAAAGGCCAGTTGCACCTCATGCAGTAAACTCCTAAGATTCTCTTCCTCTTTACTTGGCTTTCATATATTTCTTCTATTATTCTCCCTTGTCTTTGGGCTTTTCCTCCCCTCCCCTCCCCTCCTCGCTCCTGTCGTGCCTTGAACCTAATTTTAATATGCAGAGGTAGAGAGCTGTAATAGAACTTTTATATCTGAGTGTTAAATGGATGCTTAGAAAATCCCTGACAAATTGTCAAGGAGTTCGTTTCAGGTCTGGTTTCTTAAATGTAGGTAAAAAGACTTTGGAGACACGTGGGTACCCCACAGTTGGCTGCTGTAGCATCTGTATAGTTGGCCTTGGAAAAATGAAGATCTTCAAATATTTCCTCTATAGAGTAAGAGGTCATTTATCTCTAATATCCCTTTCAACTCTAAAATATTGCTTGCTATGCCTTCTGTTTGTCCAATCTCCCAAATTTCTGTTGCATAGACTTTTATACTATTTCCCTATCTTTTTTTCAAATGGTTGTGTTCTCCCCTCACCTGTAAATGTCCAGCGCATCACCGGGCTTATGTGGGGAGGGATTTGCATGGGACCATTTTTATATTCAGTATTTTCATAACTGGGTATTCATAAATGTGGTGAGGGAGCTGTATTGATAGGGAAAGTGAAAAATTTGGAAACTTCTTTGATTCTTTTGGTATGATAACTTTATTTTGATAATTAACTAGGTAACTATTACTTTCACATATACGGATATCACATCTTTTGACATTTTCTTCATTTTTCAAATTTTTGCCTATGTGCTTTTTGGAAAGATTTCTCTCCCATAGTGTTTTCCTGTGACCTCCAAGTCTAGGTTTCACAGTCACCTCAAGTCATCCATGGTCCCAATGCATTAGAAAAAAATGAACAAAATAAGAATCTATTTGATGTTCTCCAATGTCTTTACTCATTTTCTTGATTTTAAATTAAAATAGTCCACATGTGATGAATACACAGCTGTCATCTTCTCTGATATCACCATGATTGTCACTTCAGTATGCAAAACTGTTCCATTTTGTTTTTTGCATACCTAAGATTCCTCATAAATTTATATACCCTATTATGATGAATAAGAAATAACTGTAGTCATACGTGGACATGGAAATGATACTTGTGTGTTGATCCTTGGCTTCTTACTTATAGAAACCTCACAGTAGCATGTTTTTCCTTAGAGTTATTCAGTCATTACCACTTTCCCACTTGCATTCCATGAGCTGAGCAAATATGAAGTGAAGAGTATGAGTTTCTTCACATTACCCTCAATGAGTGGGTGTAAGCATGACACAAATCTTATAATCTACCTCTTCAATCCCACTGGCAAGGGGACAAATCCAGTAGCTTTGGAAGTAAGCTTTTGAATATGCTGCTCCTGACAGGCTGAAGTTTGTTTTAGAAAAAGTCAGAGTTCTGCAATCCTTTGCATTATTGGAGTTCTCTGTTTCCATGGTTTCCAAGAGTTCACGGAAATTAGGCTTTCGGAGTTTAGAAGTCCATGATACAGGCTTTGGTAAACTTCCCCTCTCTTAACTGGATTACATTCAGATATGTATATTACATTCCTGGTTGCACTGGGAGCCCCAACGCCGTCAGCAGGACTCTGCTCCAGCCAGGCTTTTCTCAAAACAAAGGGTAGACGGGAGGCTTCCCAAGTCAAGCTGTAGAAAGCCAAACTGTGGTCAGTTTCTGGCATCACAACAAAACAAAAGCACAGCTTTAATTTTTATTAAGGATCTGACTTACTAGGGAGTATAAAGTTGGGTTTTGCTGGCCTTTAACAAGGAGGGGTACCCTGATGAAATAAAAAAACAACAGACTTCCAGAGGCTGCAATAATATGGCAGAAGAGCAACAACAAGACTTTTCTAGACATGGAAGGAGTGCTGGAGTAGTTTATCTTGAGACCCAGGAACATACAAGGAGGTTTCCAGAATGTAGGAAGAGGTTTAATTGGGCTATGAAGCAAAGTACGTGATTTCTGTTACTATCATATAAGTCTTACTAGGTTTCTTACTAGGTTTCTATGAGCAGCTCAGATTGTGAGGGAGCCCCCAGTAGCTCCAGAGTCTTGGTCACCACATACGTTGCAGGATTAGAATCCATCAGTTATGTCCCTGAGCACAAATGTGCTTCTCCACTACACTCGAGCTCAAATCCAGGACCTCCAGAAATGATCCCTCATGAAGCTAGCAACTTTCTGGGCAGTAATTATTACCTATATATGTAATAAGCAGAGAAGGAGTGTGTGTGTGTGTGTGTGTGTGTGTGTGTGTGTGTGTGTGTGTGTTGGGGGGGGCACTAGGATCGAAAGCAGAAAGGGACCAAAAAGAATATATAATAATATATCTGTGACTACCAGGAACTGACCTAGATGACCCTGAAATACTTTATATTTATTAGGAAAGAGTACAAATCTCCAAAGTAAGCAGCTGTGGATTGCACCCAATTTTACGGTCTAGTCAGCACCCTGCATTACATTTAAAAATATTGGCAGCAGTTCCGGGTATGGTGTTCCCGTGCAGAGGACCCCATTGAATTCAATGGCAGAGGTTCAGGAGGGAACAAAGTAAATGACTGTGTTGAAGGTCACGAAGGTGGGACTCCTCAGGGAGAGAGGCCTGTGAAGGCAGAGAGTCCTGAGCCATCACGTAGCTCTGCAGGCAAAATGGGGCAGCCGGCAGATCCAGGACTCCTCAGCTTCGGGTCTGAGTGATTGCTTGTCAGGCAGATGTGTTTGTAAACTAATGACTTTCACAGTGTGATGAGATTGAAAATGAAGCCTAATTGCTTCCACTGATTTAACCCTTGGAATGCTTCCAGGCATGCCGATAGCCATGTGTCCTTAATCATGTGAGTTAAGCACCTTCAGGGAGACATCAGAGAACAGTGGCTTCTAGCAAGTCTAGGAAGCATTGCCACGGTGTTATTAAGTGTACACTTCTGGGGCTGTTGTCTCTTCCAATAAGGACACCAAGAGGTTGGCCATGGTGCCCTTAAACTAGTGTTTGTTAGTAGCGACTGACAAAGTCAATTACATGACTCTGTAATTCTGAAAAAAAAGAATTAATATTTATACATTTTTGATGACTTAAAAATTCTTAATGGTAGCAGAGTGAGAGTAGCAAGTCACCTTGGTCCTTCTAAGGCCACCATGAACTCCAGTCCATCCAGCTCTGGAAGAAAATCAGAACTGGGAAATGGTCTAATAATCAGGCCAGTCTGATTAATAGTGACAATTAGCATTGGACTACAGTGCATAACCAACTGATTATGAATCATTTGAGAACTTTAGGTAAATTTTCACTACAGGCAATTAAAATGAAAAGACTCATGATCCTTACATAATGACTTCATTAAATTAATTCAGTTCTGAGGTTGGAAAAATTTTCTTTTATAGAAAGGAGCCAGAAAAATAACTTCCATTCACTTTTGGTTAAAAGAAAACATTTGGAATATTTTACGTGGACATACGCACACACCACATTGCAAACAGATTATTCTTTTCTGAAATTGAGTTGTGTTGCTGAGGAAGAAAGAACTGAAGGTCAGAGCATGGATTCTATTTGCCTGGCTTATTTGTACGAAATAAATCTTGCCCTGAGTTATATTTTGTATTCTGCTAAATGCACGCATTGTTAAGGTTAAAAGAACTTTATTGTGGAGTAATCTGTGAGGAACAGACTCTTCAAAGAGATAAATGTTTCTGTTGCATAAACAACTGACTCAACCAAAGCAACAATAGTTTTGCAATATTAGACAATTGGAACAGAAGGGGAAAAAACTCTCTAGGGCCAAGAGAGAGTTAAAATAGTCCCTGGTAAAATTAGTTTCTATTATAAGTTTTGAGTGAGTAAGTCACTTTGCTTACAAGACTTATCACTCAATACCCAGCACATATGCAGCCTTCTCCTTTACAAAGTGTATTTGTAGCTAAGCTCTACAAATATTCTGTACACTAGGTCTTATGTGCATTAACAATAGCCAGTATTTATTTAGCATTTAAGAATTTACCAAATTCCATCTATTACTGATTAATTTCTCCTATTACTCTCAGAATTTTTAAAGATAGAAAAGAAGTCTTAGAAAGTTAAAATACTGAAATTCATCCCCAAATCACAGGACCAGTGACACCTAGTTAACACCAGTCATTGAGTCCTGTCCTCTGACTCTGTGTTCTTGTTCTACACTTCCATCTGCTTTCTTACAACCATTTCTTCTAGTTGGTTTATGCTGTTTTTCATAGTTCTTACATTCACTGTATTCTTTCCTTGATCTCTCAAAGAGAAAGTCACTTTAAATTCTAGATTATGTATGGTTACATTTCTTCTTTGTAGTATACATTTTCTTCCTAATCAGACTGCAGTCTCTGAAGACATGCACTGCAGGACCTAGGCAGAAGGTATCTCCACAGATAAGAGCATAACTGTGCCAGCAATTGAGCTCACACTTGAAGCCATCTGGGGCCAAGGAATCAAGGAGAGTAAGAGACAAGACAGGAGTTAAATGACAGTAAATGTGTTCAAACCCTCACCTTGGTAAACATCCATCCTGCATATCATTTCTGCTCTAAAACATGATAACCAAATGCAGCCATAGGGGACTCTCAGCTGTTGAGGCTGCAAGATTGACCTAGCACATGTTAGTAACCAAGCAAATTGCTTCCATGCTTATACCCCACTTGCCAAAACAAAGTTACAAGTTAGCCAACAGGATAGACTATTGGCATCACACTCAAATGAAATATAAAAGTTGAATCCAGAAATCTTCTTACTGGAAGAAGAAAGGCCTTGTTGACCTTTATCTACCAAATTGCTTCTGTCTGGAGAGCACTCCTCACTGGCACTTCGTCTTAAAGATGCTTCTGTTCAGAATGCGTGTGTGCGTGTGTGCACGGCTTCTGTGTACTTGTCTCTGCATCACAGTGTATGTTCATCATATTTTCCTTCCTTTAAACCACATTTATCTTTTCCTCTTTTGCCTCCTGTTTCTCTTTGATTCTTTGCTTCCAGATAGGGTTTGGGCTGAAGTACAACTCAGCCAATTACTGGCAGATTTGCTTATCTGTGAAATCCCAGTCCAAAGGGCTCACAGGGATGTTTCCACCAAATGACACAAGTGCACAAAGGTCCTCTGTCGTGTCATAATGCGTCTCCCCAGATTTTAGAGAAAAAGAAGCAGATAAAATTGAATTTCACAGGCGGCCTTTGGGGGAAAGAAAATTCAGAATTCCCATCACCCTTCCTTTACTTCTCTTCTGATGCTTATAACCATCTCGTGGACCCTAACACTTGTGCACCTGGCTCACTCCCTATCTCAGATCACAACTTCCCAGATCGCAGCCACTGTGCTTCTTTCCCCGACTGTTTCTTGTAGAACCTGCGCTACATCAGCAGGCTCTCAATGGGAGCAAGTTTGGTCTTTGCCTGATGTGTCTTTGTGCTGCCAAATATATTAGATTCATTTCTATTTAGCTTGCTGATTTCAGTCCCTTTGCGTAAAATTGAGGCATTGAAACTGGGTCACTTTGGCTCTAGCTGATAAACTTTAATTCATCCGGTCAGAATTTGGGCGCTTTTTTGTCATGTTATGGTAGAACTTGCGGCTACTCCTGGGGATCTGATTGATGCGGGAGTCAGCTTTGGCTAAAAATGGAATATTCTGTAGACTCAAATTTGAATGCAGGTTCTGATCGATATTACTAACTGTAGCACCGGTCATCTGCTGTAACTTCTGAGCCTCAGTCATCTGGGTGTAAAACGGGCCTGCTGCTACTGACTACATAGCCACTCAGTGAAGATCATGAAAGTGTTGAGAACACCAGCCCCAGCCCATAGGAATATCTTCGTCAAAATTTAGCTCCTTCTTTCTGTATTGCCACCCTCTCCATTAGTGCCTCTCATTCCCACAGTTTTCACTCTTCTCAAAGCATGTAGTCTATGACATCATTCAATAATAAGGTCTTGAGCTCACTACTAATAGCAGTAGCACTCTATTGTCCTGGCTGGCTCAACTCTGAGCTCATCTCCTACCGGGAACCCTGAAAATGTTACTGGAAACCTCTGCAGTACACTCCAGTGCCCTGACCAGTGTACAAGGCAGGCAGAAAACTAAAAGACAAAGCTAGGAGAAAGAAAGTGAGGTGCCAGGACGATCAGTGACAGTGCACCAACCGTGCACTGGTCTGTCCAAGACACTCATTTTTACTAGTAATCAACTGGGGTAAAGATGAGCTCCATGCAAGGGCAGTGCTACATGTGAGGATGCACAGTTGTATAGTTTCTATGGAAATTAATACAAGCAAGCTTCTCGAAAGACAAGATGAAGCATTCTTGAATTAGGAACAGAATAGATGAAATATATGGCTGCAATTAGAACATTGTCCATCTAGTTAAGAAAGTTTTAGCTGTGGGAATGGAATTTGCGTGGGAGTTACTCTGACCTCCGCTTCAGCTGGACTCACTTCTATAAACAAGCCAATTGTGGGATTAACACTTCACAGCCTGCCTTGGGCATGATCAATATTAAGGTCCCCTGCAATCTCTAGCCTCAGGAATTCTCAATCCTGATATATTGACTTTGCTGACCTTTGCAGGGCCTCTCTGGCTCCAGAGACTGACTCAGAATGCGATGTCCGCTGAGGTCTCAGTGCTACCTCTGATTAACACAGGGCTGACAGCTTCACGCCTGGCTATCCCCTTCCATACTTCATATCTGGTACAGAGTATGGTTCTGTTCGGTGGTTAGCATTTATGATTCATGAGTAGAGAGCAAAGAGTGGGAGAATCCTAATGGCTATCTTGAAGTGGATAGGAGATTTCATTTTATTCTCCTAATTCCTATTGTGATTACATTCTCTGTGTCATTTCCACAGCGTCCTTGTTGACTGGGAACCTACACAGGCCTGTATTTCTAAATTGTTCACCTTGAAGGTGTTCCCAATGTGCTAAATTATATAGATATTTATCTGCTAAGTCTCACCTTGCCACGTATAACTTTGACTTTAGTCATGTTGTGTAGCCTCTCATGTCAATCACAATTCTTTTCATAAGAATTCCCAGGCTTTCTAGTAAGAGAGCACTTTCAAATTAAATGTACAGTATGTTATTGGTTTGTAGTTTTTTTAAAAAAGTAGAATTTTGAAGATTATCTGTGGGGGTTTCTTTGGTCCATTTTTATGCTCTGTAAAATTTTTGCCAGAATTTCTCCCCCAAGTTTTGATGGGTTCATTTTGCATTTATTTTCTTCTCTAACTTTCTCCTTTAGCTCTGGGGTACTTAGACTCTAAAGTAATTCTTGAACACCAGTCTCTCTGCTTTTGCAGCAATAAATTCTCTGCATAAAAACCTATGTCAGCACCTTGTCACCTCCTACATCAAGACTAGAATTTGTCTGTGGCTTTTAAATTCCTTCACATTCCAATATCACTTCTGTGAAATTATTCCCCTGTTACTTTCAGCTTGCAGTGTCCAATGTACTAAGTACACACTTATAGTGCCTCTCTTTCTCTCTGTTTCTCTCTCTCTCTCTCTCTCTCTCTCACGCACACACACTTGCCCTTTGCCATGATCTTTCTCCAACCTGTAATTCTTGTCTCCTTTTTCTCTTTTTGCTTCATGTCCCCCTCGATGAAATCTAAGCCCAGTCTGCCTATCTCGTGCACCACTATATCCCACTGTACAGGAAATTTCCTCACATATGACAAAGTCTCGGCATGTATTTATAGACTTAATAGCTGACTGCCCTTCAAAGCCCACTTGAAAGCTAATCCCTTTCTTCACCCATGCTATTTTCTTTGAAAACATTCATCTCTGTTTTCACTAGTAGATTATGAATTTCTTAAAGATGGAATCCATAACTTCTATGAGTTTGCATTTCCCCAAGTGGTGTGATAACATGAGAAAAGTAAATATCATGCTTTTGGGGAAAGTACATAGGTGTGATTCATAATATATATATATATATATATATTCATTGATCACCTAGTATTTGTCAGTCACTGTTCTAACATTTGAGATGATAACCTAGATGAACTGAATTCCAAATCCACACTGCCACTACCTACATACTTGTGTTGACACACATAAATTCTCTGAAAGCTGGACGGCCTGGGAACAAAGAGGGTTAAACTGGGCTAGCCCTAATGCTTTTTCCAGATGAGCATTCTCTGAATTTTAAATATTTATTTATAGGTAGATTTTCATCAAGTACTTAATGATGTAATAATATAATCTTTACTCTTCCAAACACTGATTATTGCCTAAAATAGCAGGTTCTATTTTCAGTTTGCATTTACGTATTTATTTGTTCGGATGTTTATTGAATATTCCAATATGAAGGAGAGTATAATAAAAATACTAGTGATACACAGTGAACAAAGCACTATGCCTGAACTCTGAGATCCCCTGCTTCTCAGACTGTAATATACTGCCTGGCCCAGAGACCAAATATACTTACATTTCCTTTATAGAATTATAAATTTTTGCTGCACACCCCAACTCTAGCTAACTGGTAAAAATCAATCTTAGCAATGTATGTATTTCTTATATTGGAAAAAGTTTAAGCAAACAAATGAATAAAATAAACAAGCATAACCTGGAAGTACAACTTATTAAGTGTCTTTCTAGATCTATGGTTTTGAGGTATTGCCTCAGTGGTCACTCTATTAGGAAAGGACCTTCTAAACAGAAGTTTGGTTAGCCTTTCCTTATATTAGCTCCATTTGCAAAACTGTTTTATGCTGCTCACGATATTTCGATTGCTTCTTTTCTAGACAACTGATTAGAATTAACAATAAAATAATAGACATGATTTACATATAATTTTAATGTAATTAGTGAAGCTATTCTTTGAATATCTTTTAATGCTATATGTGAAATGTAACAATCATTAAGTCCTAACAGGCCAAAGTATTGTAGTATTGAACTCCTCCCCCCTCAAGTTCTTCAGAGAACATAATGGTACAGGATTTAGGTACACTTTTTTTTTTTTTTTTTTGCTTTTGCATGTGAATTTGCACCAGAGAGCTCCTGGTTCAATATATTTCTTGATAATGACTGTTTCATTCTCATTACACTTATTAAGGTGTGATTTGTGGTTAAAGATAGCATCTTGGAGACTCCTGTTTTGCACCCTCAAATGCTCACACACTGTGCTATTCCACAGAAAGTGACGGAGCACATTTAAGATTTTCAATTGTTGCAAAGCAGTTAATTCTGTAGTCCAAAGATACAATTCATTAATAGTACAAGATAAATTTGAAAGTAACACTCTCAGAAACCTCAAGTCAATGCCAGAAAACATTATATACATAACTCAATATTGTCTTGAATTTGCAGAGCACTAAAACAGAATAGTATTGTCCAAACTTTAGTAATGAAGCAAAATAAATGAGGATAGAAGAAAATGCAATTTATATAATAGGAATACAGGGCATCCTGGAAGAAATCTAGTGTTACTATCCTGCTAGGGAAGAGACTCATTTAGAAGCCAAATGTAAAATGGACGTCATAGTTATCAATAAGAAGTTTTCCAAGATGACTGTTTATCACCAAAGACTTGTCTGTAAGATGTTACGCAACTCATTCCATCAATGTGGGTTTGAATTTCTTGAAAAGAACATTTGTGTCTTACAACATCATAGAGATATAGTTGACAAAAATTATATAGATGAACAGTATAGAATATGGTGTTGTGATAAATCAAGAGGATTTATGTATATCAAAAGGGTGCCCACAGTCAAGCTAATACATCCATCTACTTCACATAGTTGCCTTTTGTGATGCAATGAGAATATTTAAGATGTACTGTGACACTATTCCTGATCTTACTGACTTCTGGGTTGGAAGCAAGGCGTTGGTGACCTTTATGTATTTTCTTCCTCACAAACCTTAAAATGTGGTTTAACTGGCATCATCTCACAGGCCTGACAAATTCAGTTGTCCTGAAATTGTAGCTAGAATGCTATGTCCACAATATTTTTCACGAAACGCCCTTCCTTGAGCAACGTTCTCTGTGGCCAGGGCTCTGGGGACGCTAGTCCTCCACTCTAACTCTGATCTGCTTGTGATGTTCTTCCTCTTTGTCCAGCGCCGCAGTTACATCAGCCAATTCCTCAAGGAGCTGTGTCTTCCTCAAATGAGAAGGGAATCAAGAGATGGAGGGAGTGGGGAAGGGAAGGGGATGAGGAAAGGAAGTAAGACGTGTTATGTATGTGAACCAACTCCCCACAAGGAATGTCAACAGTACATACTGCAAACAAGCACTCAGAGAATAAATCAAAGGGAAAATGATCTGTTAATGGATCATTTTGATAAGTTTGGGTGGTTTGTTACCATAGGAATTCTGTATTCTTTCAGCATTAGATAAAACATGATCACATTTTGTAAATATCTTTTTGAATTAGTAAAACTAAGAAAATCAGAGTTGGTCTTTTGAGAACACTTAGCTTCTAGACAAACATATGATGACTACTATACAAACTTACTCCAAATGTTTTTTTTTTTTTCTAGTCATAATATTCTTCTTTATGAGGATGGGCATGTTGTGGTGGCTGATTTTGGAGGTGAGATTTATAATATCGCAAATGATGATAGTCTTCATTCTGCTTGGTGCCTGGTGTTGCAAATTTTCTGAAAATGGATTTGACATTGAACTTTGAAAACATATCATTTGTTTTTAGTTTTTCCTGTTTAATATCCTTGGCTAAAAGAAGGAAATTGACAATTTGAATAAGACAAAAGCTTCATGAAGTTGTAGAATTTTTGCTGTGATTATTTTTACCTTGGTTTTGAGATATTTCTTTTGACATGAATATGGTTTTTTTTTCCCCCTGTCTTTCAGAATCAAGATTTCTACAATCTCTGGATGAAGATGACATGACAAAGCAACCTGGGGTTTGTTGCTGCTTTGTTCCTATAATTATAAAACAATTAGAACGTGCAAACTCAGCATGAAAGGGAGCTTGAGGAAAGCTGTTGAACTGGCAGGAATGCCTTTGTCTCGGTGCCAGGATAATGCCTTATGATTTTATTTTCAATAAATCCCCAAAATAACTCTTTTAAGGCTCTGTTTGGGAAATTGATAAGATATATTTGGAAAAAGAGATAAAATAACGCAGAAAATGTTTCAGATGTAACCAAATAACACATGGCAGGCACACGGACAGCTGTCTTTCATATTTAGATAACTATATTATGTAGTAGAATTAACATTTAATGGGTAACTAACTCTAAAATTAGTGGCTTTCCACCGTCTATTAACTATTCATAGTTTTCTATTTTAACATTATAAGGTAATAGGTAGCATAGCCAAGTGTTAATGTTTAAGCAAAATATAAATTAGAACATCTAAGGCGAGGATAATTGTTCTCAAAATGCTTGCAATTACATCCATTATCTGCCCTCTCCTTCATTCCCCTCAACCTCTCTCCTCCACATAAGTAGACTTCTCTTTAGGAACTACCTGTGACGTCTAATTAGCCGCACTTGGAATAACTTTTCATTCTTCCCTTTACTGCTTCCACTTACACATTACCTAATCATGTTTCTCTGGTATTATTTTTTCCCCTTGGCTTTGAGATGCATTCTCCTCCCATCCCCCACAGCACTTGCCCTCTCTGCTCTCTTCTCTTCCTCCCTCCTTCCGTCCACTCCTCATTTCCCCACCACCCTAGCTCACAGCTTCATACCTGCATCGTCTCTGCTCTGGGTGATTGCAGCAGGCTCCTAGCCCCAGTCCTCTTTTCCAAATCATTCTGGGCGTGTTCTGGAGCATTCTGGGCCACTAAATGTTGCTGCTCTGGCAATTCCCCTCCTACTATCAACCCTCAATGATACTCAACTTACATCAGGTTGAAGTTCAAGTTCCTTTGCCTAGAAATTTTCTCCCACCCCACATCTGGGCTAAAAGCCCCTCTGTGATTTTTTTTTTATGTAATTTCCTCTGTGATCTCTTTTTCCACCAGGAATTGTTCCAAGCCTCCTGTGTCCCGACTCAAAGCCACACCCATTCCCCACACCACCATTTGCAGTGTGGGCCCTCTGCCTGGATAACCCTTCCTTGCGTTCCCCTGGATAAAGACTGTTCATCCTGTAAGACTCGGGCAGATTTTACCTGTGTTAAACAGATTCCTTTCTATAAACTGGCCCCTGTTTCTCTCTTTACCGTCCTTCTACCTTGCCCTGATAGTTTGTATTTCTATTCACTCAGCAAACATTTATGGAGGGCCTATCTCCATGTCAGAAATTGTTCAGAGGGCTGGACATGCCAAAATCTTTTTAGTCTAGTTCGTGATCTCAAGAAATTCATTTTTCAAAGAGAAAAATATTAGTAAGAAGCAGACAGATTAAAAGCAGTGTGGAAGTTTAGTGATGAAAGTATCACAGTGCATGCTGAGAACTCGGGCGGGATGAAGTGGAGTTGATCAGAAGATGCAAAGGGTAGGACGGCATGGCCAAGGACAGAGGGCACCCAGAGGAGAGGCAAAGAGGAGGGTGACTAATCAGTCTGAGGGAGAACTTCAAAGAGTTGGCACTGTTAGCACATCCAGGAGAGACAGGAGTTAGGAGCCAAGCTGTACCACGAGGATAGTTTCCTCTAGTTCAACAGTCAGCATTGCCATTACTACAGCAAAATAGGTGAGTCTGGGAACTCTATGAAGAAAAGTGGTTTATTTGGCTCCCGTTTTTAGAGACCGAGAGATCAAATTGCCTGGTGCTGGTTCTGCAATGGCTTTGCTGGTTGTGTCACGCAGGCTGGGTGGCATGATGGTGGGATCATGGGTATAAAGGAGACAAGACAGGAAGCCAGAGAAGGAAGGGGCCAGTCTTGGTTTTTATATAGCAACTCCTCTCCTAGGAGCAAACTGGGATCCCATGAGAAGAGCAATAATCCTTTCAGTTAGGTAGGCAGCAACCCAATGACCTCACTGTGCGCCAAGTGCTGCCTCTTTGAGATTCACCACCTCCCAACATCATCATGCTGGGCACCAGGCTCCTCTTATGTGACCAACCAAACCCAAAGCGGATGCCTCACTAGATTCCATTCATCTGTTCAACTAATACACATGGAACACCCACTAGGTGCCAAATATTCTTCTCAAAGCTGGAGTTCCCTTCTTCTGGATCTGATGTTACACCAGAAGGAAACTGATGCTATGCAAATTAATAACACAAATATTAAGAGGTATTGAGTGTTATGAAGAATGAGGGAGCACAGAGTAAAGGAGTGGAGCGTGCTGGAGATGCCACTGAGATGGGAGGAGAGAAAGCTATTGCATCATGAGACCCGGCTGGGCCGCCACTGACATGGGGGAGAAGGGTCCCACGCAGGGAGAATGGCAGGTGCAAGGACTCTGCGGCAGAAGGATCTGTATGTTCGTAGCTAGAGGGGCTGCTGTGGGCAGATCAAGTGGAAAGGAGGTCAGGGAAGTGGCAGAATCCACAACCCTAGGACCTGGGAGGCTGAGGGAGCTAAGACAGTGGGGCTCCGCAGTGAAATCAATGTAGACACGATTCCTGAGTTCAACCCCTAGAAATTATTATTTCATTGGCCAAGGCTGATCTCCCGTACCTGTATTTTTTCAAAGTTCCACCAAGTGATTCTAAAATGCAGCCGTCAGAGACTTCCGGACTAAATAAACTTTTGTTGAGCAGAATTAAATTGAATTTCACCAACAACAAGTTGCATTAATCCTTTTATCCTAGCAACATAGTCTTTAAGCACAGCACTCCTCTGGATTTGTTTTGGAGACTATTTTATTCCTTTCTAGTTATGTGGCCTAATTTAAGTTCTCTAGTCATTCTATGGCCCCCTCCCCAGGAATAAAAAATGGGCACACTCTCTACCTACTCCCACTGATACAGTGTTGTGACACAAGGCATAATCTGCCATATAAATGGAGGCTATTTGAAATGTGAAAGCTCATGTGGGAGAATTGCATGTGAGCAACATAATCAGAATAAAGATATTCTTGGAAAGCTGTAATTATGCATGCTTTCAAAATAAGGTAGACATTTCAAAAGAATTAACAGCAGCCAGCACGATACCCAGGATTTCAGTAAGAGTAATAATAGAATATTGGTTTTCTTTAAGATGTACAGAGGCGTTTAGCAAAGTGAACTGATATAATATGGGGTCGTGGAGTTCTAGAGCTTGACGAGCCTGACACATCTGTTTTGCCTTTGAGGAATATGAGGTCAAGGAAAAATGAGAGAGGTGAGCACAGCTGCCTGGGTAATGGTGCCACCAAAACTAGAATGTTCATCTCCTAACACAAACTCTAGTGTCTGTCCCCGAAACTACAAATAAATCAAATGTTTGTGTTTTCATCCCAGGCTGGAAACCTTGTTTTTTAAACTGAAAACATGCATCAAAAATTAAAATACTGTAAATAATGCCATTAAACAGATGAAGCTATAAGATTGCATGCCAAAAATTGGTAGCATCTTATGGGCTTGTTTTCTGGGATATTGTGCAAGAAGAATTCAAAAATAGCACCTGTGGAAAAACAAAGGAAATATGATAAACTTGAGCTTGCCGGTTAAGAAACCTACTTCATAGGAGAATTCTGGGTGCTCCCCTATGGCCCTTTCTCTCCTCAGCTGTGAGTACTCTGCGTTCCTAAGCTAATGACTTCCTAAACCGAAAAACCTAAAGGGACAGGTGCCTGTTTGGGGACTGATTCAGTCTCAGGGACTCATGGGGTTCCTGAATGGATCTGTGGTTTGCTGTTGCGAAGCCTGTATGGCTTTGGGAAGAAGGAGTTCACAGAATAAAAGGAAGAAAAAATAAAAATAAGGAAATGTAGGGAGGGGAGGAGGGGGTGAAGGGAGGGTGGAGACAAGGGGAAAAAATGAGAACCAAGACCTGCCATGTAAAGGTACAAGATCCCAGTAATGAATGTAACTGTACTGTATACCTAGAATGTACCAATAAACTCAATTTAAATTTTAAAAAATAAGGAAATGTTACTGTTGTGGAAATCTCTTGATGAGGCCGTAATTTAATGATTAATATTGGTGATTTGGGAGAGAATTATGAATTTTATGGCCTTATAATGGTCAGAAAAAAAAAAGTGTCAGAGAGCACCAGGGACCTCTAAGGATCCTGCCCTGAGGAGAAACCCGCTCTGGGTGAGCTCGCAGCCCTGATAAAGCTTCCTGACTGTTCCCCGTGCAGAACCTGGGCTGGATGGCGCCGGAGGCGTTCACACCGGGCTACGGAGCCCAGGCCGACGTCTGCAGCCAAGCGCTGTACCTGTGTGAGCTGCTCACCGGCGAGATTCCTTTCGCTCATCTCAAGCCAGGAAAGGCCTGCTGCACCCAGCGGCTTGTTTCTCCCCAGTGGGACGACGAGAGAGGAGGTAAGGAAACGATCTTAAGTGTTTGAGTATGTGTGCTCCAGAAAACTAGACACAGGCACTCGGAAGTGTAGGAATGATCTATTAAATTGCACGTGGTTTTCTGATTTTAGGAAAGCAAGCAGGTAACTGTAGCCACATGGCTTGTGGGGACAAATAATGCAGACAAAGCTATAGTTTTTGAAGTTAGATTTTAGAAAAATTTTAATGTTTATATAGGGATGAAAAAGCGGCCACACCAAAGAAACCCGTTAGAGCTACAATTGCTTTTTCTAATAATTCTGTATTATATATGTGGACACATTAAAAAATTAAAAATAATTTTCATCGATGTTATACCTGATACTTGGCTTAGAGGTACAAATTAGAGATGAGTACAAGAAGGAGGTTCAGATAATTTAGGCTCCAGATAAACTTTATTTACATCTGTCTATTTTTTTTTTTGTGATATTTTCAAGCTTTGTCACACTAAACTGGAAACTCCATAAGGACTTGGCATCCCTAGAACTAGCATGCTTAGAAAGCAGCTTCCACATGAAACCATAAAGAAGCTTGTTATGAATTATAAGCCCTTAATGGTCACTTTATAACAATGAGTCAGAAGGATACAGTCAAAATGGATAATAGTTGAACATTCCTTTAAAAAGTTTTTTAAAAACCAGCCAGAATCTTAATTGGTTCTCATGTACAGAGCAAAAGCTCATATGCCTTACTCTTTTCTCAATGTGTTTTTCCCCACAGTTTACCTTGCAGGGTGCTTTTCATGATTATATGCTTTGTGCATAGTTTGCTGAGTACACTGGTGACGCAATTGTCCTAATCTTTCTCAGTTTGCTTTTCACTGCCTTAAATGGTGGAACTTAACCCTTGTTCACAATGTGGAGGTGAGGGCTTTCCTTACCAACATTGCCGTTTGTAAGATGCGATTATGATGCTGTCTCTCTACTTCTTAGAGTTTGCATTCAGATAAGACTGCTGAATAGATAGCAAATCAATTATAATTGTAAATGCACTGCAGCATCCTTTTATGGGAGATATGTCTCCTTTCCCCTTAGCCCTGTGCCAGTCCTCTCGACCTGGTCCACTGATTTTGTTTCCTAATGTAACTTAGAATTATCTGTGATTACCACCACCCACCATCTTCTGGCTCAAGTCGCCATCTTCCATTTGAACTACTGCAAGGTCTTTTTAAACAAATTCTGATTTATTGAAGTATAACTTATAAATAGGAAAATTTACCCTCATAAGTTAATAGTTCAATGAGTTGTAGTAAATATATCTACTTATAGAACCAAAACTGGAATCAAGATATAGAATATTTCCATCATTCCCAAATGTTCTCCATTGATTCTGAAATCAGTCCATTTCTCTCACTTTATTTTCTTATTTTCTATTTTTCTTTCCTTATAGCTCAGATCTGTGTATCTCTTAGCTTCAACTTCACTGTTTCTTCTTGATTTGACATAAAAAATACTGCAAAATATCTCCAATATTCACATCTTCAGTTTTGCTAGCCATCTTTTTTTCATCAATCCAGCTTCCTCAAAATTCCAGCTTTCCCAAAATTCTAATTTGGTCATGTGGCCTCCCTCACTTAAAATCCTTTAATGCTTTTCCTTTTCTCTTAAGATACAAACAACATTTCTTAAAATAATCTATAAAAATGGCCAAAACAAATATATGGAAAAATGACTATTATCTTTAGTGAAATGCAAATCAAAACCACAATGTAGTATCACCTGACTCCAATTAACAAAAATAAAAACAATAACAAATGCTAATAAGGATGTGGAGAAGAAACTCATATATATTCTGGTAGGAATGTAAATTAATACAGATATTATGGGGACTACTATGAAAATTCCTCAAAAAACTGAAACAAGAGCTATCATGTGACCTGGCAAGCACACTTCTGGGGAAATATCTAAAGAGTGTAACTGATACACAAAAGAGAAACCTGCACTCCCATGTTTATTGCAACACTAGTCACAACAGCTAAATATGGAATCAGCCTTATCAAAAAATGAATGCATATATGTATATATATGAAAGCCTGTCATTTATAGTGACATAGTTGGGTCTGGATATATTATGTTAAGTAAAATAAGACAGATAAAAGAAGATAAGAGCTGAGTGTTTTTTCTCTTGTCTATGGTTATTAGAATAGTGTTTATTAGAGGCTAAAAAGGGAGGTTATAAAGAAAGTATAGATAATGAGAACCAAACCATAGGTAGGAGTAAAATCTTGAATTCCACAGCACAGCGGATGTCTACAATTCAGAATCACCTGTTGTGCATTTAATGAAGATCTAGAAGAAAAAAACAGCTCAAAGTCTCCAAACAGTGTACAGTGAGGGAGAAACACTAGCTATTCTCATTCAGTCAGTGCATACTGTATGCATGGGTTGAAATATCACACCTACCCCATTAATATGAATAATTCGTACATGTTAATAAAAACAGAATAAGAAAATGTAAACTAAACTATAAGCCTTGTATCTGTATTCCTGCTTTCCTCCCTGGGTCTGCCTCTTGCCACATGCAGATTGACACTCAGTTCCCGCTGCGGAGAATTATTTCACTTCCCTCACTTTCTTCCTCTGACCTACGTGCCTTGCACACGCTAGTCTCTTGGTCAGACGCACTCTTCTGCTTCTTATATACTAACTCCAATTTACTTTTAGCTCCTGGCTAAACTAGGATTCCTTCTTTAAAAATTCTTCCTCAGTTGTCTAAAACCAAGTTCAGAACAGTTTCCCATGTATCCCAAGTCACCATTTATCATAATTTTTATCATGTTTTGCTCACACAGTTTTGTAATTTTCTCTACTCCATTATGCTTTTCTAATTGTAAAATGATTATCAAAGAGATAAAGATCCCTTTCTCTTCATGCACCTCCCCCTCTCAAAGCACTCTTTTTAGAGGGAGAATATTATTTAATAAAAAGTTAGTGGTCTTGCCTAAGAATAACTTTGTTTCAGAATTCCAGATATTAAAGTTTATAGTACTTTATTGGAAAGAGAATTTGTTTATGATAGATGCTGGATTTATAAAAGTTGGACAGTGACCATGAATCAAGAGATAAGACTGCTAATATCATTGTGGTGGTTAGGCAATCTAGCATATGTTCAGCAATAAATTATGTGAAGCATCAGATTTAATATAAGCTACATATTAGCCATTTACAATGGGCAACAAATCCATGACTACAGTGTGGGACAGCATTATCAATTATGGCTGTAGCAGTATGATACAGGACTCATCCTTCTGGATTTATCAGCTTGCTACCCTCTGGGAGAATGATAAAAATAGAATGTCAACATTAGCATAGACTCCTACACAAGTGCAGGTATACATTCAGAAGAACTTAAAGTTAGGGTATCTTTTTGATAGATTCATATTCAAATGAACCTTTGAGTCTCCAATTTAGAAAGGATGAAAAAAAATCCTCACATCCCCCACCACAATGGTCACAAGATAAAGGGCCCACAGGGCCAGCGCAAGCGTGCAAATGCTCAAAACACCAAATATGATGAATAGGAAGTCAGCTTCCCTGGCTCAAGGGAACAGCTGCTACCCAGCTGCATCCAGATGGTACTGAGTGAGAATATAAGTGTGCCTGCTTACACTTACCTTACAACTAATTTCTGTTTGCTTCTTTGGAAATTTAAAGGTTTTTTTAATATTGACAGTTAATTTAATTTCCTAAAAGAAAAAAATTTCAAGTTAACACCGTGTTCGGCATAACATGTAAGAGCATGAGTCTTGGGACTTGGTACAAGTCACTTAACTGTACCTGAATTTATTTTTAAAATAGGTCTAAAGATAGTTGTACCTCAGAAAGTTAGAAGACTGGTGACAGAAGTAAGCATTCAAGAAATGTTAAATGTAGTTATTATTTTTGAGTGCTTCTCGTGGCCAGGAACCATGGCAGAGTAAGAGCAAAGCAAAGAGAAATAGATAATTTCTTAGGTCCTCAAGCCATTCAGTGCAGCAAGGAAGGAAAAGTGTCATTAGTAGAGTAAGCCTGACTAGAGAGACATGCAGAAGGTCAAGAGTGCTGCCTGGTTCAACCTCCTGCCTAGACTGAAGGTGGGGGAAAAAATATGTCAGGGAAAGATTCTCAGAGCAGATGATACCTGAAGTAGATCTTAAAAAGATGACTATTCATTAAATAGGTAACCAGTGGGGAGGTGGGGAAGTGTTCTACTAAAAGCAGCATCAGCAGGGTCCAGAGGGATGAGAAATTCATAAATAATTTAGGAAGGACAAATCAGAGCATACAAAGGCATGGGTTGCAAGACAACTGCTGTCAAAATGAAGCCAGATGGAGAAGATCCTCGTGTAAGCCAGCGTGCTCCACAGCAGCACAGCTGTGACGGTTAGCCTTCATGGTGTCAGCTTGACCGACTGAGGCACCTTGCTGGGTGTGTCTGGGTGGGTCAAGGAGCGCTGAAGTTTTCTTCTCTGGCGTGGTTCCCCTCCTCTGCTTGCCGACTGCAGCTAGCTAAGCAGCTTTGTTCTTCTGTGCTCTTTTGCAATAATGTTTCTGCCTTGGAGTTGCTGAGCATGTCCTGAATCCCTGGGCCATGAGCCAAATTAAGCTTCTCCTTTAAGATGTCAGTGTTGGGGGCTGGGGATTTAGCTCAGCGGTTAGGTGGCCTGCCTTGCAAGTGCAAGGACCTGAGTTCAATCCCCGGTACCCCCCCCAAAAAAAAGATGTCAGTGTTGGGTATTGTGTTCCAGCAAAGAGAAACCTGACTAATTGCCTAATACTTGATCCAGTAAGATACACACATGCATGTGCAAACACACACATGTATGCTTTATTATGGAAATTGTCATATATGCTTATGAAGTCCAAGAAGTACAATAGAAGTCTCACAATGTGCCATCTACAAACTGGAGAACCGGGAAAGCCAGTGGTGTAATTCATTCTTGAGCCAAAGGTTAAGCACCTGAAGGGCTCTTGATGTGTGTTACAGAATATGAAGAGCCAGGAACTCCCAAGTTCTGGTTCTAAGGGCAGAAGAAATGAATATCCTAGCTCCAGAAGAAAAAGGTAATTCACTCACCTTTCCACAGATTTTTTTACTCTATTGGAGCCCTCAATGAATTGGATGATGTCTGCCCAAATTCATGATAGCATATGTTCTTTACTCAGTTCACTTATTCAAATGTCGGTTTCTTAAGAAATACCCTAACAAATATGCCAAGTCAAATGCGCACGTATATTAGCTATCATAGGCCTGTTTGTATTGATAATGGAAGTCACTGCAGAATTTTAAGAGGAGAAAAATACAACTCCATTACTATTTTAGAATGTTTTCTCTTGTTACACAGCACAGCCAGGTTTGGAGGATTTCAAATCCAGAAGCAAGGAGACCAGGTCTTCTAGAAGCAATGTCTAAGACTACACAGAGAGTAGTAGTTTTGAAGAGAAAGGAGAGTTTGGTATGGAGAGATTTGAATAGGATTTCTCAGTAGATAGAGGTGGGAATGCAAGGAAGAACAATGAGTCAAGGGTGAATTCCAGGCTTCTGACTTAGCCAAGAGCATGAGGAGGAATACAGGAAAAGGAACAGATTTGTGAGAGAAATAAAAAGATTAGGGAGAACAGGAGCCAAAGTGGAAAGCCAACCAGAGAGCAAAGAACCAAGCAAGATGAAAAAAGAGCTGGTACAACCTGGCAAGTAAGAGCTGTCCTGGATACATTTCAGAGAAACAAATCAACACCTGCTTCCCAGATTTTATTTCTCTCCTGGGCTTGTCTCCTCTGATATATCATGAGAAACTAAAGAAGAAAGCTGGGGTAAATTAATCTATCAATATGTATTGTGTCCAGTCCCATTCCCTTATGACCAGGTACCCAATTTTGTGGCTCACTTTCAGATCATAGTTTGAGGCCAAAGAAAAAAATCATCTTGTTTTCCTGTGTGATGCCAGCTGGTTCACGAGGAGACTCAACTTGGTCTCCTGGGATACCTTAATGCCAAGCTTTAACTAAGTCTGGGATGTGTCAGAAAATTAAGAGCATCTGCCAATTTTTTCATAGCCAGGTTTTGGTGAGACTTCACATTGAGACTTTAATTCAAAGTTGTGAACTGAGAGTTCAGGAGCCAAACATGGCTTGCAGACTTCTTTGGTCTCACATATAATTTTTAAATGAATTATAAAGTACACTTAGAGACATAGTTACTCCATAGGCCTCAGATTTGAAGCTATCTATATTTTCTATACCTTTTCATGCTTTCTTCATGTATGATTAGGATACAAAATTGTCCTGAATATAATGACTTCAGAATGTATAAACACCATGATGATGTGGACAGGTGGGAGGAAAATAGGAATAAAGGAAATCTCATCTGTATTATGTTAATCCATATCAGTTGACCACTGAAAAGAGGAGCCAACCAGTCACTGCACAGATCAATGGAAAGATTAAGTAGATTCAATAGATGGTGATATTTCTGTGAATATAGCTGATATTAACGTCCTGATACTTCATTACACTGACAAAGATTGCAATGAGAATAGACAATGGTGCAAATTAATCTATTTTTCTGACAGTATGTAATGAGAATGGGATGTGGTTTAAAAAATTAAGCAATTCTTAGTGCAATCTCAAGATTGCAATCTCATAGTCTCACTCAGATGCTGTACACTGCAGTGATACATCATTGAAAAGTGTCAGTTTAACAAAGAATATGTCTTAGCTCTTGCTGGGACAGTAGAACACATTTGCTTTGTTTCACCGCAGCCTGGCTGGTTAAAAACAATGGAGTTGAGTCAAGTGTGTTTTTTAGCCATGTACACACAATCAACATTTCAAACAGTACTCTGGCAAGTGTGTCTTGATCAATACTTACTAATAAGATGGAAAATATTTTACTTTATCATTCTCTTTTCTTCCTTTTTAGTATGAGTGCCTACATTTAATTTTAGAAAATAGTTACTTTAGGAAGTTTGAGTCTGGTACCGATATACTCATACATAGGGAATAGACAACTAACTTCACCATGGCCAGTTTCATATTTGTGTTCCCCACAGTGCTCACAATGTACTGTTGCATTATAAACTGAGCCTGATGACAGATAAGTGGTAGTACCCAAATTTACAGTAATTCAATGTAAAATTTTACTTGATATTCACTCCCTATATTAGTACCCAAAGAAAACCCCAAAGGATCTAATATCTTGTGGTCTAAATAGATGAGAAAGCATCATCTGTTTTTGCATCTGATTTTCTAGATTCAAACTGAAAGAGTATAGTCCAGCTTTAAGTTCACAGATTCTAGCAACAGCAACAAAAACACATGGCCATAGCAACTGCTGAGAGCCAAGAGCAAGCAGGCAAGTGCTCTCTCTGTATGTGGGTTAGTTCTAATCACAACCTGTGGGTCCTCTCTCTCTCTCTCTCTTTCTCTGTGTGTGTGGTTTAGGGACTTTTTAGGCATGCTCCGTGTCCCATGCTGGTGGACTTGAGGCTTAAACATATGACTTCCTGTCCCACAAGCTCAAGCTTATCATGGAGGCACTGTGTCTTCCCTGCTGCACCTTGTGTCCATGAAATTCTCATAGAAGCAAGTAGGCTTACTGAGGCTCTCCCAGAAAGTTTAGAGCAGTCAGAATGGGAATTCTTAAGATTTCCTGTTAGGAGTATTTCTTAATTGTCTTAATGTTCCCATTTATTAAAGCCCCTCCCCAAATATTTTGAACAAAAGATAGTATTGACTAAACTCACCAGTAGGTCTCAGTAATTTACCTGATTATGTTATAATTTAATATTAAACAAAACATTGTATTTGTTCTACAAACAGTCTTGATGGCTAGCCGTTGCACTCAAAAATGAGTAAGATTCTTAATGGTATTAACCCATCATTTTCATTCATTCAATGAGTATAACAGTATCTTCATTATTTTCCAGTGAACATTATTTCCAATGGTCTCATTTATTCACTCAGTGCAATTCTTGGATACCTATTGACTGCCAGTTACTTTACTAAGCACAGGAGGAACATTCATGAAAAGGTACATCCCATCACCACAATGAACTTATGATCTACATGCAGAGGCAAACAAGTAAATAAGCAATTAAGTATGATATAGTAGATGCTATTAAAGTACAAGGTGCTGTGGGTGGGTGCAAGAAGAGTCTATCTAGAGGAGTCAATCTGCGATAAGACCTAGGAAAGTGGTGATGAACCTACGGCATGCATGCCACAGCAGGAATGCAGAGCCCGCTCTGCTATGGCGTCACAAGCTGTATGAGTTGTTTTTTCTGAAATAAATCCCCAGTGTTCAAGTTCAATTGCAGTGTTGCCACTTTGCAAAAAATAAGTGGGTTTAGTGGGTGCAGTTTGGGCACTTGATTTCTAAAAGTTTGGCCATCACCGACCTAAAGGTAATAGATGTCATAAAGGAAAAGAGAGTAGGAAAGAGGATGCCAGGGAAATGAATTTGTATTTCAGGATTAACATTTGTACCATAAAAAGCAGTGAAAAATCAGATTCATTTATTAATTATCCATTCATTTACAAAACTGCACAGGAAATATTAGTGCCAGACATTTTCTTAGCCTTGTATCATTTATGCAGGATGTCCAATACATTTTGATATGAAAGTAAATGGACAAAAGTTGTTACATATTACGTTGGGTACTCATTTTGTAACTCATTGGGGTATTTCTTTTGAGAGGTAACCCTGGAAATCTTCATTCAAATACCTTCTTCCTTTGATAAAGTATTGATAAATAAGGAATAAGTTGAATCCACAAATTGTTCCCATGGTTGTATAGATCCTCGGATCTGATTCACAAAGTTGTATTTAACTGTAGCCCCATCATTCAGGATGAGAGAGAAAAAGTTGTTCCCTGGAATTGTAGAGCCACTGACCATGGTTATTTAAATTTATATTTTTATTGTTGAAATTAAACAAACTAAATTGTTTCACAGTCTTACCACCCACATTTTCATTTCTTAAATCTTTGTGCCAGCATATTGAACAATGCAGGACACTTCCATCAATGCAAACAATTCTGTTACACAGTTTTATAATAGAAGTTATTATGTTTTAATAAGCTATAATTACCAGGGCAGTTTTGAAAAAATGACAATTGCTCAATAAATAGCAAATATTTTAAAGTGGTTTTATTCTTGTTTAATGGCAAAGTTTGCTTTGTGAAAGAAGCAACTGATATTTACATAAATTATTTAACGTATTTTATAACAATCAAGCTAATAACTTGATGAATGGGCTGACAATCCCATCCCAGAATCTGCGAGACTGAAGATTGCTCATCTGTTAGTGTAACATAGCTACCTGAGTCAGGTAGACAAATCCATTGGTGAGAAAAATCAGTCACCGGCCCCTCGTTGTATCGCCGACTCTCTGGTGGAGACAATTGTGAGTACTATCCGGGCCAAGAATGAGCAAAACGAATGGGAGACGGAGATGTCAGGACGCTGCAGAATCTCTTCTGAAGAATGAAGAATTAAATATCATTCCTCTTGAGCTAGTTTTCCAGACACAACGCCAAGAAGCAGACGAGTAACTCTGTACACTAGATACCAGAATCTAAGCGTTTCAAAGGGGTGATTGGGATGTACATCTGAGTTTAACTCATTTTAAGAATGATCCCTCTTCACACATTAAGAGACCTGTAATGAGTTTAAGTGTGTTTACCACACTGGTTTACATGCACCAGCTCAATATTATCTAAATAGTCATAACAAAGTAAATTAGAGGGAGAAGATCAGTGGTCACTAAGCATTAGTTTACTTGTTTGCTTATCGATTTACCTAACTCTGGAAGCAATTAAGAGTAGTCAAAAGTAACCATGAAAGGAGTGCACCGTAACTAATCTACATTACAAAAGACACATCTGATAAAAACAAGATCAAAACCACAATGAATGGGTACATTTGCCTCTCAAATTAATAAAGTATTTTCCTGGTGCAGACACCATGATAACCTTTCACAGTTGCTGCTGAGAGTATAAATTAGCACAGCTGTTTGGAAAATAACTTATCAGTATAGATAAAGTCTATAAAGTACATGTGCTCTTCAACTTTCACCTTTTAGTATATCACAAATATATTATTTCTAAAATAGGGAAATTCATACTGAATAAGATTCTTTGAAGTATTTGGAACAGCTTAAAATTGAGAAATTATTAAGTAAATCACCTAAAAGCAAAGTCATTAAAATATGTTAACAGAGCTTTAATAACATGGGAAAATGCTTCATTGCTTAAATTGAAGCATTAATTTAGAAAACAGGAATTACATAATTGTGTATCATCATAAGCTCAATTTTATAAAAATATAACAAATTCCAAAGTATTTTAACAATTGTTTTTTCTAAATAAGATTTTATTCACTCTAGTTTGCTTAATTTCTCAATTTCTACAAAGAAAGTTAATTTCACAATTAGAAAAATGAGATAGTGATTCAGAATAATCTATAATCCAAGATGTGTTGCATATAATTTCCCCAGATCTACAGGTAGTAGATGGATGAATAGAATTGAGTGAAAGTGAATTTTGGTAGGAGAGAAGTAGTGGATTATATCTCAGAACTTATTAAGATATAGACAAATGCTTACAACCCCACAGTCTAGGACAGAGAAAGCAGAAATATTTTGCAATTTGGTCCTCCCATTGGTGCACAATAATTTTTCTGAGAAATAAACAGCATCGTGTGCTGTTTATGAAGTATTTTCATGTGATGTGTTCTGAAGAAGCATGAACTTTGAAAAGAAAGGCTGCACCTATTACTAGCTACATTTAAAATGCCTATAAATAAAAAATTAGGCACATACGCATAAAAATACCTACATTGCATAGTTCTTAAAGGATTCTATTATGATACCTGATACAGAACATATTCGATTAAAGTAGCTATAAACTTGGTTTTCAAAAGGGCATAGAAATCATTGGCTGCCAAAAGGAAAAATATTGATCAAACAGGAAACTACATTGAAGTTCAAAGACTCACAAAATAGTGGTTCAGAGTTTGAGAGGAGCAATGTTCAGAACCCCCTGGGTGCAGGCCGTATTAGGGAATTCAGCCAATGACTAATCAGTATTCACTGAAATAAATGGATGAGGGGTTGTCTAACAATTTAGTAAAAACCAGTTCACAAATAAATTTCATTATCTTGGTGCCATTAATAAAATTTAAGCTTAAAATAAAATCAGCTTTTCTACAGTGATACTAGAAGTATGAGCCAAGTGGTATCCCCTGTCCTGGTTGGCATGATACAAGCTCTCTCGGATGAATGACATTGTACAGTGTCACCCGGTCGGTCTTTCAGTTTTGACTCCCCGTAACATTATGCACGCACACTACACTTCAGAAGCCCTAAGCAACTTGCTCCCCGTAGCCTTCTTTTCTCTTTCTAAATGGCCTCTGCTCATTATGGAGTCAACAGCCAAATGAATGAATAATTGTAAAGTTAACCTCTGAATATGAGACTACCTACTATTTTGGTTAAGCCTAGAGTTCTTTGGAATCTTAGTCGCTATTATACAAATTGATTTTTATGACTTTCAAAAATCTGCTCATGTTTCTTGAAACAAGTATACAAAAATCCAAACTGATGTGACAAGTTGGTTTGTGGTGCCGCCCGCAGCAGACATGGCCTACCACCACATCAGGTCCCCCATGGGGTATTCCATTCCCAAGCCCATATCTTCTCTGCTTATGCAATGTTGGAATGTATGTCCTGAAGTGAGTGATTTCCTCTTTAAAAATGTGTTGTGGTGAAAATCTATCACAGCTAATATAACTCCGAAATCTACTTTCAGAATGAATTTTAAGACTGCCAAGGCGGGAAGACTGATTTGCCTTCTGCTCTTTAGTCTTTAATTGCCTTAAGAAGTCCAAATATCTTATATTTCTTTGCTTCTGCTCTCTGATTTAGAAATGTTTCTCACCACTGATTAGTACAAGAGAGACCAGGGTATGACAGCGACTCACAGTCTCCTCTTGGCTGTAATTTTAGTCACTATAATTAAGCCAATTCCTTTTCTGAAGGAAGAAATTTGGCATAAGATAGATTTGTATTAGGATTTAACATGAGGCAGGCCTTCACTCAGAGATGCCAGTGGTCTTTGGGGGCACTGGCTCAAGCAGGAATCAGAAGACCTGTTTCCTAGTCCTCTTCTAAATCTTTGTGTGACTATGTGATGATGTGGCTTAACAGCATAAACTTTACATGGAGAGATCATGTTATGGGAGAAATAAAAATAAAATAAAATAGAATATGTAAAGAGCAAAAAGAACATTTTAAGTATGGTGTTAGATCTGAGAGAGTCAAAGAGGAGCAGTCATATAATACCACACTGAAATCTCAGACCATCTGTCTCCAATAAATCCTCCTTCCTCATTATCAGACCAGGTGCTATGTATCATGTTCTCCAAAAGTGGCAGAGGAGACTCCACAATTTTTCTTGGTATCAGTTCATTCCAGTGTCTCTTGTTGATTGACATCTTTGTGTTTTGAAATCCATTTCTAGATTCTTCTCTTCTGAGTGAAGCAGATTAGTTTGCCTTCCTCACACTAGACAGCCTTGTATGTAAAAGCCTAGTGCTCCACAGTAGCACAGCCCGCACCATCCTAATATTGCCATCCTTTCTTGTACGTCCTTGTTTCTTATCTTTCCTAGGTACTTATTTCTCTACAACAAGCTTGCAGATAAAGTGTCTGTTATTATTTCAAAAAAGTATCTCAATAAGGAGAAACCGAATAAACCCTAGTCTAGATATTTGAAAAGAGAAAGCACATTTCTCATTCTTTTTCTAAAGACAAAGTCCAGACCAACCTCATTTGTGTAAACTCTTATGAAGAAAAATGAAGATTCTTATAGGCTATGGATTGAGTGTCTCAGAAGATAGCCTCTTCTTCTAACCATTCAGTCTGAAATGTTAGGTTTCTTTGTTTACAATCTTGTCACTATCTGCATAATAACTCCATAAAAGCAGATCTTTTTGTTTTTGGTTTATTCATTGCTTTTGACCTAGCTGTTTCAATCTACTATCCCTAGTATATTCTAAAAAAAAAAAAATGAATGCCATTGTTGCTTATCAATGGTATCACTGTTGCCTTGAATCCCACATCTTTATTTTGATGCACAGAAAATTTTATCCTGGAAGTTACATGACTTAAAATAATTTAGGAAACCATTTCCTTATGTTTCAAAATGAACCTCAGGCATATTTTCTGAGGATAAATATGCCAATTACCTACCGCAGAATTTTCTTCTCACTGAAGGAAGGGGGCTGTGCAAAACTTTAACATCAAATAACAAACAAGAAAATATCTTTTGCTTTTATTAACTGATTATAGGTAAGGAACATGAGGGAGTTTTAATATGGACATGAAAGCAAATCACTGACAGGTTCTAAAAGCATTAGGGGGTGCAATGTATGCCTCAAGCAAAATATCAAAAATGATAAAGAAGGCTAGAATAATAGGACCAAAGGATGGCACTATTCAATATATATATTTTATATTTATGATATGTATTATATATGATTCAAAATCATTTGCTTAGTGGAAAAGTTGTACTGCTAAGCACTGAATTTGAGCAGCAGAGTCTGAGCTCTAGCCATGAAGTTTAGGGAAGAAGATGGAGGAAAAAGCATACAAAGAGAACAAAATTTCTGGCTGACTGACGATATCTGGGCTTCTCAGTCAGTTGAGTCAGCGTGGCCTTAATATCCACTCCAGGACTATGAAGTTGAGCTGCTTCTGTGATCATCACATTGCCCAGAATGTGCTTCATTGTGCCAGTAGGCTAAGTGATGATCAAAAAATGGAACAATGAGCTATTTGTTCTTTTCCTTCAACAAATACCTTATTGAATTCCTACCATTTGTTGTTCAAGGATCGAGACTGGGTATTCAGTGGAGAAGTGTTCTTCACGGAACTCCAGGCTTAGTAGTCAGATGGAGATTAATTGAATAAGTATCTTACGGATTCTATAGCTAGAAGCCAAGATTAAGGGAAACAAGAGTCTAGAAGAATGTATATTTAAAGGGCACCAGGAAGTTGGAAGGCAAAGAGATGGTATAGGTTAAAAAAGTCTTCCCAGAAGTGATCTAGGGCCAGGGATTTAGCTCAGTGTTTCTGCTGCCTGCCTTGCAAGTGCAAGGTCCTGAGAAAGAAAAAGAAAGAGAGAAAGAGAGAGAGAGAGAGAGAGAGAGAGAGAGAGAGAGAGAAA
>NW_022900945.1:9675122-9680845 GCF_012274545.1 Fukomys damarensis
AGGAGGGGAGGGAGGGAGGGAGGAAGGAAGGAAGGAAGGAAGGAAGGAAGGAAGGAAGGAAGGAAGGAAGGAGGGAAGGAAGGAAGGAAGGAAGGAAGAAAAAAGAAAAATCTGAGATCAAAAGCCATAAATAGGTTGCTGAATAAAAGTTTTGTGAGAGAAAAACTCTTCAAGTGAAAATAGTTGTGCAAATTCACTGGGAGAAAAGAAAAGGGGGGCTTAATAGTAGTTGTGGTCACTGGCGGGTTCAATCTCTATGCTAGGCCTCATTTGAAATAGGCCCATCTTTAGATTTCTAGGACATTAACATCGTGGTCCGATGTTCATTACTATGAAGGTTGTCAATCTGACTAATCATTTTTTCACATCAATCTTTTCCTCATTCCTTGCATTTGAAGCACAGTATGTTCTCCTTTTGTGTGTCTTCTTAGTTGAGATTCAAATATGTAATACGGGGAAAAACATTATCATGTGTGAACTTGCCACGTTGAAACCCAATGTTTTGTAACATAAATAGGCTCTAATACAATATTTTTTAAGACTTCAACATAGCACGTGAAGAATAGTAAGAATCTCAGTGTATTGCAGATGAGGAAAAGTTGTTGGGAAACAGTGGGAGGTGGGAAAGAGTCATGATAGATAGTATCATATATTGGAAAATTTTGGCAAACAGAATAGGGAATTTGGACATGAAATTATACAAAATTTTACATGTCTCTAAAGCAGCGCAAAGCTATGAGAAAAATAATTTCTGGAAAATTTGTTTGAGGTGGGTATGGAGAATTTGTTTACTTAAACAATTACATGTAGTTACTATAAAGAAACAAGTGCTGAATTATCTTCTAATTTTCACTATCATAGCTAAGCATTGTTTCTTAATGTGTGGGCTGCCAACTACATGCTCTTAATTACCCTGGAGTAAGTATTAAAGCAATAAAGCTGGGCCCCTATCCTGAATGTACTGAATGAAAATCTCTGGGATAGAGCTGGAGACTAAATGTTTCAACAGGAACACTATTATTATGTGCACAATAAAGACAGAGAACTATTGGGGCTGAACTAGAGCAAAAGATACTGAAGCCAGATCAGCCAGCTGGGCTGCTGTAACAGTAATCCACTTGTGTATACCAGGACTATAGTGGCTGCTGTGGAGACCCAGGGGCAGGGGTAAACCTGGGAACTGTTTCAAAGGAAGCATCAGAAAGAGGTAAAAGACTGGATTTCAGAAATGAGAAAGAGACAAGTGTCCAGGAGAACTGTCACTGCTGCATCCTGAGAGTCAGCCAGTGACCAGGAGTAAATATTAGGCCTCTATGTTCCAAGGATATTGTTGGCAGTGAGGAGAAAGAACAAAGCTAAGGACTGTAGTGAAGAGGCAGGGCTTTTAAATAAAACTAGGAAAAGGAGAAGCGAAAGATAGCTAAAGGGAGGAAAGTAACCTGATCTGCAGAGCGGAGGGAGCTGTCAATTAGAATAAAATTATCATGCAAGAAATTGGCATAGATGCTCCTCTCTCTGTAAAGGTGCTTATCAGAAGGAAGTGGGAGCAAGACAGGCAGACAGATGGCAGAGAGGTGAGCTCAGGCAGAGAGGCCGGGTAAAAATAGTGGGGGCAGGAGCAGAAGTGAAAAGCCACAGAATTCCTGATCTTAATGAGAAAAAGGAAAAAGATTAAAGACTCTCAGAATGTGAGAGCTGCATCCTCCTCTGGCAGCCCTGAATAAGAAGGGGGAAAGGAAGCCTGGGGGTGTAAGCAATGTTTCGCTCGTACATTATTCTGGTAATCTTTTGTGCTTTATAATTCCAGATGTAGATAAAAATGCAGAGAGACAAATAGGAGAAGGAAAAGTTTGTTTCTCTTTGCCCTTGTCCCCCTCTATTAGGAAACTATACTGTCAGTGTATGTTTTAAACCTTTTCCTATAGCATCAATAATAAAATTACTTTAAGTATACTTATATTTTTCAAGTAAAGGTAACTTTGAATGAAAACTGTTTATGCTCCTATTGCCTTTAAATCAAATATTCATAAGCGTATTTACTTCCTGTGCACAAGGGGACTACTCACATTCAACGACAGTGGCATGCCGAACCTGAGAGATCCAACTTTGAGAGCTGCATGCCAGTGAGTTATTTAGCTTTCGGAAATCTTCGTAACAGTCGGCAATAAAGCTCTTTAAAATTCCTTTTGTTCGAGAACCATTGTGTTGATCCCCAAACCCTCTTTTGTCTAAAATGAATGAAGCTGAGATCTCCACCTAGGGGATTTCTAGGATTTTGCAGATTTTATAAAAATAATTTACATCCCTGTAAATCTCTCTCTCTCTCCCTCTCTCTCTCTCTCTGAAAAAATGAAAGGTTTTAAAGATTTCTACTGAAGATCTAGGGTAATTACCAACATAACACTTACAAATGGATGAGTATACCAATATGCATACTAGCTAGACTAGAATGAACGAACAAGGCTGAATTTTTATTTTCGTACAATAATTAGGAAAACACATGAGGCATAAATATAAATATATAATCATCTGTGTAAAACAGCAATATTGTAATACCACCAGTTGAGATATGTATAGCAATTTCCATAAAATAAACATCAAATGCAAATCTACTTAAATCCTTTTTTCATATGTAATCCTTTATTTCTTTGAGCACTTCTCTCCCTCTTTTTAAATGTTTCTAGCACTAGATACTTCTTTTTCATTTTCTCACACCTTCAAGAACTGTATTGTTAGTTGTATCAGATATATCCTGTGGCCCCATTCGATTTTTCTGAGTTTCTTTCTTATTGATAATGAAGGGTTACTGAGAACTTGTTCTCCAAAATAATGCCTTTAAAATATATGTATACATAGTATCTATCCTTTCTGAAGGGCTCTAAGTAGAAAATTATCATTTTGAGTTATTGTGTTCACTCAGTTCTGCTTCTAAAGGTGAAGCATTGGCATATTCAGAAGATGGTGGGTAAAGCACAGGTTTGCGGGGAGAATTTCCAGCTTCATTCATTTTATTAGGGATTATAGATACTTCATTTTCTGCCTTAAAATGAATGTCTCTTAATTGACATGTGTCTCCACTATCATTACACCATCTCTATATGCTCTGCTATCTTTGTCTGGTTGAATATTTTGAATTTCTTTCAAGTCATACATATTATTGATAGTGTCAGGGTCTATTTCACTAGAAGGTATTCCACTTCTGGTTTTATGAGAACTTGCAGTACTTAAATCCTTAACTGTAATGGCCTCCCCAACAGAACTTGAATCACATAATACAGGTTTCACACTTCTTCCATTTTCCTGAGTTTCCTGCTTTTCTTTTGTGGTGCCTTTTGAGGTCATTTGTGTGGTGCAAATCAAGATACTAGAATTTGTCTTGCTTTCATGGGGTATATTTTCTTCTTCTCTTTCTACTATTTTTGTCTCTAGATCTTCAGGACCATCCAATCTTGGCATTGTATTTATTCTGTCAATTCCTTTTGTGCTGCTGTTGGTTAGATGCCCAATGGCTTGACCACTGAGAGGAGTACTGATTTCCTTGGGAAGCTCTGCTGTATTTTGGTATGGAATAGACTCTGTCATCTTAAATGGTAGGTTGTTCTTGGACTGTGTCCAGGGAATGAGCAAAGAATCATAAGTCTCTGTGTTAGGAAGATTTGGTCCTACTTTATTTCCTTCATGATCCATAATGTCACTGTCCAAAAGCGGATGTGATATTTTGGGCATTGTCGTTAATGATTTTGTTTGACTTCCAAGTTGTTCGTGAACAAAGTTTTGTTCTTTATGTTGTAAAACTTGATTTTGAGCTAAAATGTGTTCCTCGTTGTAGGTGCCAGTCTTATGGAGACCTAGTATTTGTGTTTGGCTTCTTGGGGACAGAGAATAATGGTTCAGCTCACTGGCCTTTGGTTCAATTTGCGTCATGCGCTCAGTGGGCCCTCTTGCCTGGTGGGCACCAATCCCACTGGCAGGTGGAGATGGGGAAATGCGATTCCTTGCATTTTCCAAAGTATCTGGTGAATAATGAGGAGCGTCTACTTGAAGCTGCGGTGCACCTTTCTGTGACTCAGGTGAGAACCGAGAGTGTGAGGGGTTGTCTTCAGCGTCTCCAGGTGTAGGCTGGGGCAAGGTAGGTGAATCTACGTTAGGAAAAAGGCCAGGTGGATAGGAGTAGTCCTTCTCAGAGCGCTGGTTGCCTGCAGACAATGTCTTAGCCTTGAGGGGAGGGGCACTTTTACCATTCCTTTGGTAAAACGGAATCTGCCTTGTGGGATGTTGGAGAAGCAGCCTTTCTGAAGGGAGTTTAACACTGTTACTCTCTGGCTGTTGAGGGAAATCTGCAGAAGACAGAAGGTTTACTTTGGGTTTTTTCTCAGAAGTTGTAGGTAATATTTTCAGAGGTACTAATTTGTTATGTTTCCTTGGGATCTCTGGGAAGGATTTTTCTGGGTGGATCCTGACTTTCCTAAAAGGGTATAAATTTAATTTCAGCCTTAAATTTTGTTGTTTAGTTTTGCCTTTGAGATCAGGTTGCTTGATTCTTTTCTTTTTCAGGATCTGTGGATGAGTAAACCATTTTCCTTTGTTTTTGTCCCCATGTTTGCTAAATTTTTTGAGATCCAAGTTGATGAATTGGATACCATGACATTCCTGCTGTTTCCAGTGGGTTGATGTTTTCAGTGATGTACCCAACCTCTTTTTTCCTACTAAATCAGGATCATAGAAATTAGCCTTTTGGGGGGAATATACTCTCTTGATTTTTGTTGATAGCTTTGAAAAATCTGTATTATCTTCATTCTGAAGGAATTTTTCTATTGCCCTATTAATTTTGATTTGTTCCTCCTCAGACTTTGAAGGTTTGCTGTGATTTAGTTTTATTTCTTTCATATAATCTTGAAGTTGATCACAGAGCACATATTTACAGGAAAGGGCATTGTTTGGCTGAAAATATCGAGTCTCGTTCCATTTTAACAGTCCATGAGAGTCATCATATTTTGTTCTATGTTTGTATAAGATCTTTTGTACATAGTGTTCCTTGCCCTCACGAGGCTTGACTGTTGAGCTTGTAATAAAATGTCTCTGCCTGTGAGGTTGTAAGCCATTGTCTTCTTTTTCTATTGGAGGCTGCCATGATTCATTTGTTAAATGCTTTTCAAGATTTTCTCTTGCCAAAGCTGAAGTGGGTGTTGCATATCTTCTTCTAAATGTGTTACTGCTGATATCTGCTGAAGAATAAATGCAGGAATTTAGCACTGGGCAGGATTTTATTACCCCAACCCACAGATCTCAGGAATCTTATGACAAATATAAAAATGACTCCACTGATTATGGCAATTCTTAAATATTTGCTAACTGTTAGCCAGTTCGTGAAAGATAGGCAGTTTGGTATGTTTACAATGGTACACTCTATGACCACATTTCAGTCAGTTGCAATGCTAACTTAAAAGTTATAGAATTAGAAATATAAATTTTATTCATAGCTGTACATCTTTAGATTAGCTGTTGAGTAGGATACCCTTAAAGATAAACAGTATGTGAGTCTTTTTCAAATGACATAGTAAATTTTTTCATTCATTTCCTACTTGGAACTCAAATACTGGCAAGGACATGGTGACAATATTTAATAATGTTCAGGTTTCAAATAGAAATAATTTAAACAATAAAAGAAAAGTACTGGTTCAGTGAAAGCAGATATCTTTTTTTTTTTTTTTTTTTTTTTTTTT
>NW_022900945.1:9681109-9839553 GCF_012274545.1 Fukomys damarensis
TTTTTTTTTTTTTTTTTTTTTGTATCAGGGATTGAACTTGAGACCTTGTGCTTGCAAGGCAGGTGGTGGCACCACTGAGCTAAATCCCCGGTCCTAGATATCTTTTTATTTCCTATAACTTAATACGATATTCATTAAATATTTGTTAAATGCATAGGTTTAGAATATGGTCTTATTTGTGTTGCACCAATTTCTGAAATAGCATAGGTAAGATTAAAGGTCTATGTTAAATAATGCAAATAACAAATAACAATAATATTCATCCAGCATATATGAAGAGCTAAGATTATGATAAACCTTAAATATTCAGCATCTTATTTGATTCAAAAGACCCATCATAATCCATTGAAAAAGCCTTAGTATGGTAATTTTTACAGAAGAAGAAATAAGTTTAGAGAGGTTCCTATTTTCTCCTACTTGTATAACCACTGAATAATGTGGCCAGGGCTTCAACCCAGGTCTGTCTGAATCTAAATTCTGTCTTCTTAACCAGGATGAATACTAAGATGAAAATGACATCTTATCATAATACTCTCTCCTGTTTCGTGAAATTGTTTTATTCAAAAGACAATGGAAGTATTTCATTTCTGTGAGGGAAAAAAATGTAATCTAAGATCTTCCTACGAACTTTGTGGATGACCCTCAAGAAGCTACTTACTCTCTGGGTATTAGAAGGTCAACTAAATGGAAACTTTGTTCAAGCATGCAAATTATACTGAGGAGTGAGTGCCCTTTATCTGATTCTCAGTGTCCCAGAAATCAAAGACAAATAATAAGAACGATTAAACTCGATCATCTCTAAAGTCCCTTCTACCTTGCAAGTCTGAAATTCTGTATTTTCAATTTATAAGTCATAAGCAACTAACATCACTTCCTATTGACTTCTGCTGAAGGCATCAAGCGTGCCCTAGGCTGTTTCCTTTTCAAATACCTGCCCTTTCAAGCTCCAGTGCAATCCTCAACATGTAACAGAATCTCGGGTGTTTTGAACAGTAATTGTATCACTCTGACAAACCACTGGCATCTGCGTGAAACAGAAGACTAGTTTTGAAGTAGTTAAGAAACCACATTCTCTTCAGGGTAGAAGTTTCCTATGAGAACTTAAAGCACTGGACAGAGCTAAAAGCTAAAATGAAACATCTACGTAAGGTATGGTTCTTGTGAAAGGCTAAGTGCTTATTTCTTTATAAGATAAAACCAATCCTTTCTGGGTTTATGGCGAATGTTTCTTTCTTTGGCTATCTCTCTTTAGTCGAACTGTCTTCCCCTAGAACTGGCAAGTACTGGAGTATGAGGAATGCAATTAAATTAATTCACATCCTGCCTTATGCCACTCATAAAAAAACAGTTGTATTCCTATCCAGTTGTTTCCCTATCCATCCTTAGGGCCTGATCCCCATGGTAAGAATTTCTTGATACAGCACCTTGTCATTCCTATTCTGAAAGAAAGCACTGTGTGCTGTAAACTAATTCAAATAAGTGACAGGAACCTTTTTACAGAGCAGCTGTCAAAGTTTTCACTGCTGAACCTGAAAGCATTACCTTACTATGCAGGAAGAGAAAAAAAGACATTTAATTCATTGCCTCCACCTAAATATTGACATCACCCATGTACAGTGGGTAGATGTCACGGCCAGATTCACTTGGCTCCCAACATGGGACAATGAATTAAGTCTTGACTTTCCCTGAACTGGGAAGTTATCATCCTTGACAGCTCAGCAAGCAAAGAATGTTTCTTGACATCATTCCTGAAATGAATCACGAGCACTAGAAGGCCCATCCTTCTAACATGTCGTGCTGTGGGAAGGTTGCTTACTGCGGAATTGGCATTAGTGCTCGAAGGATGTTGGAATGAAAGCTGATACTCACCCTCCCATAAATCTTCACAGCAATATTGCTATTTAAAAGGCCTCTTTTCTTTTTTTAACCTTGTTAGTTGTTGGGCCTCAAAATTCTCTTTCTGTAGACAAAAGATGCACTTTCAACTCCTAAGGGTAAGGACACACCATCTACACTTCAGTACAGATACACACACACACACACACATAAACACACACGTGCACATGTGTGCAATCTTTAAATCTTCAGAACAGGAATAGAGGGGGGCTTTCGTGATTTTTTACAACACATCTTTACTGGGGAAATTAAAGAGGTTCCCTCCTTCAGAAGGAATTAAATGAGTAGGATTTTCTGAACCAAGGCAGACTCACCCGTTGTTCTCATTATATGCTGTGGCAGGGCTTGAGATTGGTCTCCTCCGTGCTTAAGACTCCTTAGTTTTTCAGCACTTTTTGGACAATATTTTGTAACTGAACCTATATCATTACAAGCTGCCTTTTTCCCAGGAGGCTCTGAGCACACTGACTCCAGCAATCTACGATCCAGGCAGGAGAGAGCACTGTCTACCTCATGGTCTTTTCCTTTCAGGGTTCTAAATGATGCATCTGGGGCTGTGGACTCAGAGGCCAGTGTTGCTTGATGGCTGTTTTCTTGTAAAAGTGGCATTTCCTTTCCGGCGCCCCCAGTGGACATGACCTTTATCTCGTTTTCCTGAGTTAAGTGGCAGTTACAGTATCCTTTAGTGTGGTAATTCCTTGCCTCATGAGCACACAGGGATTCATCGAAGGTTCTGCAACAAAGGTTTTCTGATGTGTGTTCATTTGCTTTGCCTTGTCCGAGTTTCCAGTTAAATACAACTAACCCTAGGCAAGTGAGACCAACAGCTCCTGTGACCAACAGAGAAACCATTAAACGATAAATAACATCAGAGGAAAAGACATATAAATCACCAAAGTGAAACCCACAAATATGCAGGTTCATGGCTTAAAGGGCATCAAATGGATGGGAAGTCTGTCACAATTTGGAAAAGTAGTAGAAGCCACACAATGGTCATTTTAATTAACATTATTCTGCTTTCCAATATCTATGTATCTATCTATCCATCCATCCATCTATCTATCATCTAACAACACCATCTGGAATCTCTTTAGTAGAAAAAAAGAGCTTTTCATAGACTGAAATTCATTCAAGAACAAATAATTACTGCATTAAAATTATTTTTCTGTCTATGGAAAACCAGTTTAATGCCAAACTTCCTATTTCTTAATGTCATAGTTAATACAAAAGCGAAAATCTCATGTACTCTTACCTTCTCCCCCTAAAATACCAATTGACCCTACATGCTATTTGCCATATTTTAATCATCCCCTGAAGATTACTATTACCCCAGCTTATTGGCTTCCCCTTATTAAAAAAGACCAAATCTTTAGCATTCAAGATTCAATACAATGTTGATATTAGTGCCTTACCTAGCTTTATTTTTTACTATTCCCTGCATTCAAACACTATATTTCAACCTATTTAATTCATTATTAGTCTTAAAATATATTTCTTAGCTCTTGTGGATACTCTTAGTAATGCTTGAAATACCTTCTCCTGACTCTGTGTATTTAAATTTTATTCTCTAAAATTTCAATCAGCACCTCCAAAATTCCTTGATGCATTTGTTGTTTTTTCCCTTCTGAAAAGATCTTGTGAGCTGCCATGAGAAGATGGACAGCATCTAATCTCAAACAGCCTGATGCTGTCATTTCAAGTGCTACATAAGCATAGTTGTCTTCTGAGTAAGATTGTGAAGGACAGTCTTTCTCAAGACCAGCTGCAGATTCTCCTCTTCTCCTGCCTTACTCTTTCCCACCTAGAAGTTCAGGCCAAACTGTGCAAGTCATATCTCCTTTGCTTATCACAGTGATTTTTGTTTTTTAGCATTTATAGTGAGATAATGTTGTGTTCATTCATTAATTTGCTAGTTCACCGTCTGCCCTCCCTGCTAGAATTAAGCACCATCAGGAAATAGACTTTTCCAGTCTGGTTCAACGTTCTATTCCCTGTGCCCCCAACTCTTTCACAAAGAAGGTGCTCTGGAAATGTTTATCAATTATTCTTAAAGAATAGAAGGAATTATGCTTACAAATTCTGACAGTGAAAAACAGGCACTGTAATTTTAGAAGTCCCCAGCATTGTGATTATGAAGACATAAAGTCAGTACAGATTGAATAAGGAGCTCTGAGTTTGAAGCCCAGGTCTGCATACACTCCAGGTGAGACTCTGGACAAGCTGATTCCCTCCTCTGGAAGTAAGAACAGTGGAAGAGAGGATCCCAGCATTCTAGGAACATCTATCAGGTGAAGCATGTCTGTTTCTCTCCCCTGGTGATGATATTCATGAAAATATGATATGCTGAATTTGAACGAAAAGGGAAGGTGTCGGGCATGATTGTTCAGTTTTTCAGTTAAAGGTAAAGTTGAAGAGAATAGAAGTTTCTAGTAAAATATTCCAAACATTTTTTTTAGAATACCAGAGCTTGAGATATCATAAACTCAATGTATTTGACAGCGCCCTCTGAGAAAGTAATATAACATACTCAAATAGTTTAATCTCTGTTAATAGCACAATATTTTTTAAAGTTGTAGCAAAAATTAAATCATGCCACTTTATTGTCAAATCCTAGTGTATGGGTCATTCCAAACAAAGATTTGGGTTTGTTTTTTGTTGTTGTTTTTTCAGGAGAAGGCAGAAAATGGTGATGGGAATATATCCCACTCAGCTCTTTTTTATTCTTACTATAATTATTAGCATATGTTAATTGTAATAATGAACGACTTTCCTGATGACATCTGCATACAATGTGCTTTAATCCTCTCCACCCTCCCTAGTAGGGTCTTGTATGAGAATAATAAATTCTGAACATTCCCTATCTCTTACATGAAATTAAAAAATTCAGGAGTCACAGTCCTATTCTGAGTTTCTTATTGGGTGTTTTTAATATCTCTGATCCTTATTTTTCCTCTTCTCTCAAGAGGTGATAATACTGCCCAGAGATTAAGTGAGATAATATGTGTGATTTGTTGAACACAATGCTTTTTTATACACAGTAAAATTCAACGAAAGGCCATTGGGGTGACTATGATTACTGTTTGGGTTAGTTTTCTGTCACTGTGACAAAATCCTTGAGAAAATCAATATACAAGAAGAAAAGGTTTATTTAAGCTTATGATTTCAGAGGTTTCCATCCACAGTCAATTGGTTCCATTATTTGGGGGACATTAAAGATGCAAATCATAACCCTTTAGCTGATGCGATCACTTAGGTCTTGTATGGCTGGAATTACATCTTGGGAAACTCAACTATTAGAGAGAGAATCTCAAAAACAAATCATGAAGACTATTTTTATAACTAATGAATTACTAAAGAAAATAATACAGGAAAGAAAGAGCTATGTGTTCTTAAAGCAACCCACGAACTGGTGATATGAATAAGCATTGCCTAATGAGGGGATGGTTTCTCCTCTGATTGTGTCCCAGCGGTAAGGACTCGTGCAGCCTCCTGCTATCCATGCTGGATGTGAAGCTGCACCTCATATGCTCAGGGTGGTCCCTGGCTGTGAAAGTGGAGTTCAAAAGCAGCACATGGAGCAGGACACACTCTTAGGGGGTTTAAACTTCCACTGCTATGGGCAATGTTTCCATTTTTTAAAAGTGTTCTAATACTTACTAATCTTTCTGAGTTGGCCAAAAAAAGGGCAAAATGAGTGATAACTTCTCACAGAAGCACTGAAAACTTTTTATCCACTAGGTCACGGAGTAAGAAATGTCAAGATTTTAGTGTTTGGTGTGAATATCTACTGATTTGTTTTAAATACTATAATTTGATTATTAATATTCCTTTTAAATGTGATAGCTTAGTTATGGCTGAATAGCCAAGTGTAATCTTAGGCAAAATTATAGTTCTTTTTCCTGTAATCTAGAGGTACACATAATTCTCCATACTTATTCATAAGGAAGTGAATCTTAAGGAACAAGATCAGAGTCTTTTTAAAAAAGAATGTCCTTTAAAACAGTATATCTAATAATTAGCCAATGAAAAATAATTGGTATGATAATTTTATACACAAACACTCAACATACCTATAATTATATTTATAATTTATCAGAAATTTTCCATGTATGTTAAGCTTTCCGAAACCTTTGGAATCTTCCAGAATTTGTATTCATCTCTAAAGTAATGAAAACTATTACCTTAGAAAAATATACTTCTAAATATATATTTCTAAAAGTGTAAAAGAAACTAAAAATTATCCTATTATAGTATTTCCAACACAGTGTCCCGAGGAACACTAATTCAATGAAATCCTCTATGAACAAAAGGATCATGATCAAATAAGTTTGAGAAATGCTCCAAAATATATCTTCTTAATGATTCATAATATGTACTCATTAGAATATGAAAGCCTAGACCTAGAGCTGTAGACAATAAGCCTGTTTTATGTTGTTTAATCTACTATTCCCCAAACCTGCCTGATGGCCATCGTCCATCATTGCAGTATCTGTGTGGCTCTCTGTGTGTTTTTATTAGAATATCTGTGCATTATCCCCTAGAGCTAGTATTCTGAGAAGCACATTTCAGGAAAAACTGCGGTTCTATCACTTCTATCATTTATAGTAAATTATTTCTTAGCACATATAATTACTAACATGGCTAATGGCTTTTAAAACAATTTATCTTACTGAGATAAATTGAAATTCTCTTTCAAGTTAGTCTGACTACTGCTAGTGGTAGTTCCCTTGTTTAGAACAGATGGTGGTCTCTATCTATCCTGATTAAAAGTATGACTGTCAGGAGTCAAAAACCTGATGTTCATGTAATTCACCAGTAGCTTGTTATTGGGTAATTTAACTAATTCGCCAGTAACTTGTTATTGAGTAATGATTTATACCATATATTCAAAATGCATCACTTTAGTTCTGGATGCGATTTGTGGGTATCTGACCTTCCAGATTTGGAGTAACACACATACACACAAACACACACACACAGAACATCATCATCGTCATCTTCGTTATCGTTGTCACAGGTGGGTTTCATCATGCACTAAGAGCTACATAACTCAAGAATTCCTATGCATATTTGGCCTTCAGTTAATGGCATCACTTGATATATTTCACTTAGTGAGATTCAATGATACCCAAAGCATAGTTTCTGAGTTATTATTAAAAATATTTAAGGATTGAATATTATCCTCCCCTCAGGTGGTCTGTGGGACTTGGTTTTGAAAAGGTTAAATAAGAAGAATTAGAAGCCCTCAAACAGGAGAAAACCTAAGGCACACAAAAATTAAATAACTCGCAGCAGGTTAGACAGCTTGCAAGAGCAGAGCCAGAATTCAAACTAGGACAGTTCAACTCCACAGCTCAAGCACTTTGCTACTGAGCTAATCAACCATGGTAGATTGATTATCATAGCAGCATCTTCTTGTGGACTTCACAACTCACTTTCTGTTACTGTTCCATGGAAAGGCACACAAGTGTGAATGCCTCAATGAAAGAATCTCTGTCTGATCAGTTTTTAATATTTAGATCCTACAGTCACAATAAATGCCGCAGTTCTGTTTGATAAATGGATGGTTGATCAAATGTAGAGATCATCTCTTCATTACCAACCAGAAAACTGTTGTCAAAATAACAAGTTAGCTGACTCAAGATTATAATGTCAGTGATATTAGGACTGGAGCTCTTGAATTCCAGGCCCATTCCATTGTGTTAGGCAGCTTCCCTAAAACAGAACCCCTTGTGATTTGTGCCAACGGAGCAAACATCCTCCTTCATGAACTTTCAACCATACTTCTCCGAGCCATACTTTCAAATCCTTCTGGTTTCCTGAGGAAAGCATCATTCAGTGGGCGCACATGGACACAACAAGGGAGAAGAGGAAGGCAAACTTCCCCCTAACATACCTGCAAAGCCAAGCATGGTCAGCAGGGCCACATCCTGCCCTGGGAGGAGGGGACGTCTGTCCTTTAGAACCAGAGTGAGGTTGGAGGCCTTCGAATCACAGTTGGCCTCAGATAGCGTCAGCACACTTTTTGTGGTCCCAGACAGAGTAGATGGCTGGCAGGTTATGTCCATGGTGTTTCGCAGTGTGTGAGCAGAAGACTTGATGTAGTTTCTTAAAAAGTGGGCCAAGGGATGCAGATCACAAGTGCAGCTCCATTGGTTCTTATCTAAGCTCAGAAGGTTTAACTGCTTCAGTGGAGTGAAAACATCCGGCATGTGGGCCAACCTATTTCGAGAAAGGTCCACTTCCTGTAGTTGAGGCAGGGGCCGGAAAGCATCTTTCTCAATGTAGGATATGAAATTGTTAGATAAATCCAGATGCCTGAGGTGGTGGAGATTCGTGCCTGCGAAAGAACTGTCTGTGAGATTAGTAATTTGATTGCCATCCAACTGGAGCCGGGTCAGGGCCCCGGTGTTTCGGAACCAGGCTCCTCGCAAGGTTTGCAGAGCGTTGCTGCTGAGCACCAGCAGCTGCAGGTGGCGGAGCTTGCTGAAGGTGTGATCAGGCAGAGAAGAGCTGGATATGTGGTTGTGGCCCAGCAGCAATGTGTGCAACCTAGTCAGGCCATACAGGGTATCTTCCTCAACCTCTTTGATACCGTTTCTGCTCAGGGAGAGCAAGGCAAGGTTAAACAGGAGAGACAGATTTGTGCTGTCTACAGAGGAGAGGTGTCCATCGGTGATGATTAAAACCCTTGTGGTCACAGGTGCTGCTGTGGGGGAGAAAAGCACAGGCTAGAAGTGGACACACAGTTGCTGGAGGGAGCGTGCTGGAGAATGGAGGGAATGAAACCCCCAAAGTGTATCTCACCCCCTGGCTGAGAAAGATAAACCCAATGAAAATGATTCTCTGATTTCTAAATTTCAGGGGAAGCTGCTAGCTGTTGCAACAATGAATTATTATATTCTTTGTTATTGTGACATACTCGTTTGAGAAACGTAAACCCATCTGTCCCTTTAGATGGCAAAGTTAGTTCGTTTTGTGGGGTTCTCCTCCTCCATGTTCTTTCCAACACTGCGGAGGCTTCCTCCCTCCGAGGGTGTGTTGTGTACTGCCCTGGCCCCACTCTGCTGTCCCCATTCAGATTCATGAGGAACAGAGCTGTGGTCTGAGCTTCCTCACCAGATTTCCACTGGCAATGTATATTTATGCCGTTAAGGCAATCATCTTGCCTCTCCAATGCGAAGGAGCGGGTGGGTGACAAGGAGTATTGGTTTCTGCTTTTTAGCTCCAGGCTAAAAGTTGGCAACTCAGTAAGGATCTCTCCAGACAACCGGAGGGGCTGTCAGTGGGGTTCTCATTATAGTCTGGGCCATCTTGGCCTCCTGTCTTATATCTGTTCCTTCCAATGAAGCCCGTCACGTGATGACAGGTGGTACTTAGGGCTTCCGCTGTTAAATCCCTTCACCATAATCACCTCAGAGCTATCCCTGCTCTGTCATTAGAAATCAAAACGTTTTAACTCGATAAAGATGTATTATAATCAGGAGTTATTGTAACACGTCTTTATCACGCTAAAATTGTTTTGACTGCAAATGACAGTGTCATAAGGATGGAGGAGTCCATTGTCCTTGGGAGGTCTACAGGTGATATTGGAACAGTCAACCGTGGGAGAGACAACTCACTATTCCCTTAGGAAATTCAGACTGCATAGCTGAGACAAAGAGCCTTAAAAAAAATGCAGAACACAAAGGAGTCTCAGAGGCCTTCTTTTGGAAAAATTACTTCTATCCCTGCAGCACAAGCGAGCTTAAATCAGGGTTGCTTTGTTTTGGATTTTGCCTTTTTTCTTAGCATTTGTTATTGATCATTTGAATTTTATTCACTCTGGCTAGTTTGGCCTTTTGTTCCTCTCATCATCATTTTTGATATGAGATGGGTTTTGTTTTTATGGGTCCCCAGTCCTTTAGGGATTTGTCATCTCTGAATGAGCTGGCTATTATTTCTGTCAGTTAGTTCTTGTCTAAAACTAGCAGAAATTCTATTCACAAGTCATCCATTTACTCCTCTGTGTTTATGAAATATAACTTTGGACATGGCATTCTGTGAACGAGAAGTTTATAAAGGTACAATGATGTAGTTAAGAAATACTTTTTCCTTATAGATAGCAGTTCTCTCTGATCACACATGCCCACAAAATTTAGTGAAGTCAGGAAATCCATGTTAGAGGACAGGAGTTTAGAGTTAAAATATTCTCAATAGAATGGGGAATAATATATACACCAACTAGCCTTGAAACCTTTTTCCTGTCAGGGATGATGATATCTACCCCCTAATTCTCATAGAGTCTTGGGATTTTAGAAATGAAAAAAATTATCTTCTCCTCCTTTATCTTAACTCAGTTTTGTTTCTGAAAATTTTCCATTGGCAGAGCTTATAGCTTGTTTATCTCTTTGTGAATATCAGGATGTAAATCACATTCTCCTCAAATTTGTTAATAAGGTGTCTTATTAAATTGTTGACTTAAGCAAGCAATATGTAATGAATACAGGCAGTGTATCTTGTTAGCATTTCTACAGCTCATTTACCACCAATAAAAAAAGACCAGACCTTCAAAATGAGTTGCAGTTTGATAATAATCTATTTCACTGGTACATCACTTAATCTTACTAATGCTGAACAATTGTTGTTCAGGTTTCTGATTCATTTGTATTTCTTTCAGCTAGTACGGTTCAAAGCTGTGCAAAGTATGCACAAAAATAGAGTGAATCTGTTTTGTTCTTCTTAAAAATTATGTTCCTGCAGGAAATGGTCGTATTTTGGGCAATAAATGTACCTCAATTACCTCGGAAGTTCTAAAACTCATTTTGGTCTAGTCCACCAGGAACAGAAAAGCAAAATAATGTTGGCAGTCTCCCCAGTAGGTGTACAAGGCCTGCTCTTTAAAAGGTTACCTCTTCAGGCTGAGCCCAAAGAGCAGCAGTCTGCACAATGAAAAGCATAGCAGTGAATTTGCCAGCTACATTGAACAGTGAGTTTTAGGCTTATGAGTTTTATTACCTAAGACGTAGGTTAGCTGATGACAGAGGGTTACGTCTTTGGTGCACACCACACAAGACGGAGGGCAAGCTGCCACCAGCCGCAGCACGATGGCACAGAGGATGAGCCATCCACCTGAAAAGAAAGGCGAGGGCAGCGCACATCATAACACTGGCATTTATTATTCATGGCTTCTGTGTATGCAGCTCCTGAGGCATTTTGATGATTTCTGCTTTTAATGAGCATGTTGGCGTTCTCACAAGATGCCAGGTAAATGGCTAACATCCTTACTTTGCACAGAGTTTGACATGAAATGTTAAAGCATATGATCAAAAACTCGGTGAGTTCACATCCAAGGCATAGCCATTGGTGCAAATTACTACGCAAATTAAGTTACTTTGTAAAACACTTTACAGTTTATATTGTTTTCCAACAAACATCAGCTTATTTAGTTCTCTAAATTCTGCTATCCAGTTTGAGGTCAAGGAAACTGAAGCTTGGAATGGTTAATAAAGCAGCCAAGTCGCATAGCTAGTAGGAGTTTAACTGAGCCTTTCATTTTGCATCCTATATTTTTTCTAGAATGCAAAAGCTAATCTTAGGCCGTGAATTTCACATAATTGCAACTGAATTATTTTATTCCTAAAAGATTTAGCTGCCACACTTGGGGGGAGAGTATGAAGGAAGATTAAAATCACAGGTTCTACCTAGCTTTAAATTTAGCTCTGTCATTTACTGATTATAATATCTTCAGAAAATATTTTATTTTTCTTATTTTCTGCTTTTTCATGTGTGAAATAGAAATAATAATAAGTTCTTACAGGACAGAGCACTGTGAGAGTTAAATGTCCAGTAAATATTAAATTTTACCATTATTTTATGCTTTTTCATTCCCACAATGAAATGGTAATACCATTTATATTTTAGTTCAAAAATGACCATTCCTTTACAATGTATTCCTTGGCTGATTTTAAAATGTATGGGGCAGATTATAACAAAGACTTCTTTCCATACAGTGTGATAGTTTGCAAACAAAGTGTAAAGAAAACATAATATTGATAATTCCTTCATTGGTTCAACAAGTATTTTTACACAAGCACAGGTACCTCCTGTATGCAAGGCACTGCCCATGGCATGGAGGATAGAGCTGTGTCGAGCCCCTGCCTGCTCAGGCATACCTTCTATGAATGGATATAAGCAACAAACAAAACAACAATAAGTATTAAAACATTAAGTGACACATGACACAATGTATAAATAAAACAAAAAAAAAAGGAGATAACATTAGTGTGGAAGAAACACTCCGATAAAATATCACTTAAACATAGACCTGCAGAAAGGAAAGCTGCTTAGGAGTCCTGGAGGGGAGCGCAACAAGTGTAGAGTCTCGAGCATGCGCTAGGCTTGGTGCCAGGAGGTTGGTGTGGCCACACTGGAGGGACCACGAGGAATCGTGGTCAGAGAGAAAGAGAGGCAGAGGAACGTTCACGTTCAAGATGAATGCAAGGTCTTCGGTTCTTTATCCAAATAAGATGAGAAGTGACTGTGGGCTTTGTGAGTGGCATTGCTTGATCTGAGGACTTGACATGCTTAAATGATCCTGATGACTGCCGTGCTAGGAGCACACTTCTAAAGAAACAAGTGGAAAAACATAGAAGGCAATTGTAGTAATACAAGTAAAAGACTATGTGGGTCAAGCAAGGATGAGAGGTAGGCAGATTCTGGATGAATTTTACTATGCTTATGCAATTTATTTTGCCAAATCTAAGGTCAGATAAACAATCTGGGTGAACAAAAGTAAATAACCAATGCTTATCCTTCAAGTGCTTTTTAGTTAGTGACATAGTTATATAAATACCTCATTATAATACAAGGAAGAATGAAATCAATCTAACTAAAGATGAAAAATTATTTTGTGGACTCAAGGAAGACATGGCTAGGGAATTGGACCTAGCAGAGGACAGTGGATTTCTCTAGGCTGTGAATAATTTTTAGGTAAATCAATCTGAGAAAATAGTAAGAAAAACACGGGCAGCAAAGCCAGCCTCCATTTACTCCCTTTAATCATACCTGAGCTACTTGGAATCTGCCCCACACATGTGAACAAGTGCTGATCAAACAAGGGAGAGAGAGAGAGAGAGAGAGAGAGAGAGAGAGAGAGAGAGTGTGTGTGTGTGTGTGTGTGTGTGTGTGTGCGTGGGGGGGGGCGTGTAAGTTAAAAAAATCATTACAGTAAAAGACACATCACTGTTAACCCCCTCAAAATACTCTCCCTTGCTTCAGACACAGTTATGCCACCATTCTTGTCACTTTCTGGAGCAGCTCTGGAATTCTTTCCTGAGCATCTTCTCAAGGTATGATCATAAAGTATGGTGAATGCTGCTGTTGTGTGCCACTGAAGGGAAAGGCAGGCTTGCAAAAGCATTATGGCGTGTCCTCATCTACTGTGTTCTCTGGATCTGGCACATTGCAAATTGTGTCTCTTCTCCAAAGTCAAAATGGTCATGGAAGGTAAACATGTTGAATGAATTTAGAAAACTGAGTTGGCCATAACTGCATACCTAAGGACACACATTAAAGAGGACTTCCAGTTCAGGGGGAGGGCCAGAGATTTAGGCAGAGCTATTCTCAGATTCTAGGCCTTCTTTCTCCAGCTCTTTCTGACTTTCTAGTGCCTATATGTGAATAGTAGGACTCTAAGATGGCTCCTAAGATTCTCATCCCCTGGAGTTTATGCACATGTCATTACCTCCCCTTGTTAGCAAACTGTGGAGTTCATGAGCTATTACTCCCATGATTATGCTTCATCATAGGGCAAGTGAAGGTTGTCCTGCTTCAGACTGACCCAGTTAGGTGTTGAGAAAATGGTAACCTCAAAGCCAACTACTAAGTGTTCCAGATTGCTTACTTAACACTGGGCCAAGTGAGAGGAGCGTTGAAATTTAGCAATGGATTTAGCAATGGGGATTAACAAGAACAATTTCAGTGTGAATAATCTGCAATAATACAGAAGATCCTAATAAGATTATTGACATTGAGAAATGGGAAGAAAGGAGCTAAAGGTGTAGGGAAGGTGGGACGGGTAGGGGAAGGGTAATAAGGGAAAAGAAAAAAATGTGAGATAATGAAAAGATGGAAATAAAGTGTTTGTAGATGGGGAGGCGAGGAGGGGGTGAAGGGAGGGCAGGGGTAAGGGGAAAAAATGAGAATCAAGACTTGTCGTGTAGAGGTACAAGATCCCAACAATGAATGTAACTGTACTGTATCCCTAAAATGTACCAATAAACTCAATTAATGCTGAAAAAAAAAAACCAAGAACAATTTCAGCAGGGTACTGTAAGAGAGAGCTTTATTAGGAGGGAGGGAAAATGGGAAGAAGAAAATGAAAACGGAAATCGAGACTGTTCTTTAGAGCCCTTTGTGGGTAGAGGAGAATGGAGAGGGGAGCGTGTTCTGAGGAGGCCCCAAGAAGGAGCTGAGTTCGCTGTTTGTGTTTAAACTGGGGCGGCACATGGGATGTGTGTATGCTAGTAAGGGTTACACAGCAGAGAGGGAGTTCGGCTATGCCAAAGATAAAGGAAGAATTATTGCTGGAACTGGCCTCAGTAGAGACAGGAAGTGCTCATCCATATGAAGAAATGGAAGGCGGATTATGTGCAGTTAGACATGGGTGAGTGGGTAGAAGATGGAGATTTGAGGAGAAATGAATAGGCACACAGTAGCCATCTGGGCTGTGGGATTCTGAGCAGGCTAGAAATATCTAATGTGTTCTCTGGCCAGTAGCAAAGATGTGCTCAAACTTTGTCTGCTTCTGTGTATGCGCCTTTGTGGGAGCTACATTCCCAGACCTTTTCTTTTTTTTTCTTTAAGGCAGGATCTCACAAAGTCACTAATTGCTCAGACTGGGCTTGAACTCATCCTTCTCCTGCCTCAGCCTCCCAGAGTGCTGGAATTACAGGAGTGTGCCATCCTGCCTGCTGAGAGTCAGGATTTTTTTTTATTAGTACATGTTTGTAGTATCTAATGATTATGTTTGTTGTGGGGAGTAGGTGCATATCCATAATGTATCTTAGTTCTTTTTATTTTTCTTGCTCTTTTCCACTTCTCTCTCAATCTCAAGATTCCCTTCCTATTTCTCAAAGATCTATCTCTCTATTTCCTATCATCTATCTTTTCTTTTAATTTTAGATCATTTATGCTTTGGGTTTTTCATACAAGGAGTTTATCCTAATTTAAGCTAGTGTTCTTGATTTATTATACTTAACATTATAGTCTCAAGATGCATCCATTTTTCTGCAGATGACTTAAATTGATCCTTCTTTATGGCAAGCTAACTGTCCATTGTGCCTAAGTTCCTCGTTTTCTTTATCCATTCATCTATCAATAGATGTTTTGGCTGCTTCCAAGCTTCAGCTATTGTAAGCTGTGCTGTTATAAACATGAGTATTCATGGATCACTGGAACATGCTGTCTTTAACTCTTTCTGGAAAATACCCAGAAGGGAAATATCTGGGTCATGATTTTGAAGTAGGACCAGTCAGGAGGAATCTAATCAATATTGGGAGTTTTTCAGTGGTGAATAAAATACAAACAGAGCAAGGAAGTCAAGGCTGTGTAGAAGAGAGTGATGATGGGAAATAATTGCCAATGAAATCTAAGGTGGGTAAGGGAGAAGTAAAAAAATGAGATGACAGTAAAATATTGATGAGATAAGCACAGAATAAAATAGAAAATCATAGACTTGGTAGAGAACATGAGTATCTAGTGTAGGACATATCTGAAAATGTTCACAGTTTCCAGGAAGTTGTAAAATGAAGTACTCATGTGGTCCAATGTAGTTGGAATCTGGATTGTAGTAGTGAGTTAAAAGGAAGGAGACAGAGCCCAGGGTGCTCTGATGAAGACGACGTGGTTGGATACAGAGGGGTCTAAAGGCCTTGGTTGGGACAAGGGCTATGGTGCCACGAGAGCTGAGTGACCATCTGAAGATGGAGGACAAGCTGGTGGAGAAGAGGAGGCCAAGGAACCCAGAGGTCAGGCTGTGGCAATGATTGCACGGATACTGAAACCAGAAAGAAAACTACTCTTAGAGAGTGTCACAGTGAGCCAGATAGTCAAGGCATGGCGGACAGTGGGCTCCATGGTCTAGCTGGAGAGCTGGTGGGTTCAGAGAAGAAGTCATTTGACAACAGTGGAGCTAACAAGGAAGACACGGCCCCTTGCTCACACTCACCACCAACCCTGACCTAGAGGAACAAGGAGTGTGCTGGGGAAACTGCTCCCACTTAAGACGACTCTGGGGAAGCGGCCTCCTCAGGGTGGGGATGGATATTAAGGGAGAAATTGTTCTACTCAGATTCTAAATTGGGTGGTAACTGCCTCTGAATGTTAAATCGGGCTTTCTATCTCCTGGCAGTGAAAATTTCATAATGGCAGTAGTGATTGGTTACATAATCCTTAGGATCTGACAAAGGGAGGCATATAATGTTTTTCAAAAGAGAATAACATTTTCTAAAATTTCAAGAATTTTCCCTGTAGATTCATAATTATTCTTATATCCTTTGCAGTTGGAACAAAGCTTGAAGTATAATCAGAATACAATAAATGTTTAACCAAACTTACCTGACAAGGAGGTTTATAATGGACAGCACCTTTAATAACAGTTTTTAAGATTAAAAGAAAACTTGTCTTAAACCCTAAAATAGCGCGTAGTTGTGAGGTCTCTCTTGATCTTAGCTTTGAATCTGAGATGTCTTTTTGGTAGTGAAGCTAAGGAATTATAAAATTAGCTTTAGCAATTCTTTCCCCACAGACACACGTGGCACTGAGATTATAAGGCCCTGAGATAGTTAATAGCTTTTAATATTTGCTTTTATTCTTTCATTTTGAAGAAGAAAACATGCCATTTAAAAACACGCAAAGCTAATTAAAGCTTTTCCACTATTTCATTATCTGAATGTAGTTGTGCATTCTGACTTAAAACTCTTATCAGAAGAAGACCCAACATCCCTCCATGAAGAGCAAATGAACATTCAATTAACACTTCAATACAAGTGTATTTTTAAATAAAAAAATATAATTTATTGTTAATCTCAGCCTTTTCAAATGCAAACACTCAATTTTAAAACCCATAGACAGCTTCCTACTTTTTATTCTTATGGGAAAATCTCCTCTAATTTCAGGGAAGACTTGAGTTTTCTGAAGTTGTTGCAAAGTTAGAAGAATGTCTCTGTAACACTGAAGTAAGAACTCTACCTTTAGAAATATATCCATAAAAAATCCTGAATATCCAACACTGTCAGGGAATGTAGGCAAGGTGGCACTTGTGGAAAGTGACTATAATGCCCATAACTCATTCAGTCCTACCCTAGCCATTAAACCCCTAAGGTAGAGCAGAAGCAGCTGCTTCTGTAAATTTGGAGTGAATCTGGGCTGTTTCAACAAATAATTGGACAAGCAATTAGACACAGTCATGAGAAATTTAAAAAAATAATTCTATAAGTAAAATTTTGAAAGTATGGCAGATATATTTAAAGGTAATTACTTAAATCAACTTTTCTATACAACATTCCTACATACAGTGAGATAGATGAAAGCTAAAACATTAAGCTGTTGTCCATTTAAGTTCAATAAGAACAAGAAAATCATCAAAAAATAATGCAAAAATTAATTGGAAGGAATTGCTTTCAAACCACCCATTTGCTGTATAAGTGCTATATGTTGAAAATCGGGTTAATGGAATTTTCTTCCCTTAATATTAAGGAGCTGTTTGCTTTAATTTTCTCAATAATTGCCTCAATTTGCTGCATACCTGGTCAGGTGATAGCATTTGAAAATAGGCAAAGGAATTTGAACAGGAACATGAACTCGCAAGCAACATATCCCTAAATGCACAAGGGTGCTGCTGACAGAGGAGGGAGGACACCATAACTATAAGGTCCTGTGTCCCTCTGCGTAAGAGGGGAAGGGGCAAAATGGAGGAAGACAGCTTCAAGCTGAAATTGTACAACTAATTGTCACAATAAACCATCCACAGTAGAGCCATTCCCTCCTTCAGACAAATCTCAGCTGAAAGTTACTGGGACCTGGTCTATGAGTAAGGGGTTCCAGGCTGCCAGTTGCAGTTTGCAGTGAGTGGTTCAACCTCTGACTCTTCCCTGAGTCTTCTACAAGGGAGCCTTTCCCCCTAGAAGGAGGCTTCAGTGTTAAAACATAAACCCCCCACCTTCTCTTCTCTTTGCTAAATTTCTCTGAAGTTTATAGCAAATGGGGAGAGCATATTGGATGAGGGTTCAGGAGTAGCTACAGATAAGATATTGGCCAAAAGCCTGGACTCCAGAGATACCTTCAGGGCTTGAGCTCCAAGTATCTTTTCATGGTTGTGTTGTTTTCTTGGACAAACTTGCTCTTAGCCTGAGGATCTATCCCGTAAATTGAGGGGACCAAGGAAGGCTGGAGTTCCAGAGAAAGGAATAACGGTAGGACCTGCTGAACTAGCAGTCTTGTTAAACTGACCCTATCAGTCAGTATCCTGGGTCTCTGAAAAAATGAAGGGGCTTTGTGCAAAAAGAGTTCGCTGGTCTGGGTGACACTAATTCATGGACCAGAGTCAGCTTAAAGGAGCTGGAGTTGCAGAGTCCCATCTACTCCATCCTTTCTGCTCTTCAGCCTTTAGTCAGTGACTTAGACCAAAGTCAGGATGGATCTGCTCATCACATATGAAGACACACTATAGTTGAGAGGATCGAAAATGCCTAAAAGCAAGATTCTAGGGTACACTGGAGGGTGCAGTAATAGGATATGTCAAACAAGAATGAATTTAAGAAGAGTAATGTATAATTTTGCATCAGAACCAAGGAAACAATAATGAAAGTATACAAGAGTAGAGACACAGTTTAGGGGCACCTTGAATGTTAGTGGGTGAGACATTCACTGGCAGTTAGAAGGTGAAGAGCTTGTCTTTCCGTAAAACGAAAGATGTGATCATTCCTACTTGCAACACCCAACAATATGGTACCCAGTTATATCCCTGGCCCTTTTGAAGGACTGATGAAAACTGGGACACATTTTTAGTATAGAGTTTAGAACAGCGAAAGAGTTGAAAATCGTGTAATTTGAGAATGAACCGAAGGAGCCAGTGATGCTTATAGCAGAGAGAGAAAATTAGGGTGAGCCCAACAGCTAATTTTAAACATCTGAAGAGCTGTGGTGTGACAAAAGAATCGCCTTGTTCTCTAGGGGAAAACACTTGCCAGACATAAAAGCACTCTTCATCTTATAAAATAGATGTATTTTTGGAAAAATGTTTAAGTCCACTTTATGTTAAGGGAATGATTTCATGTGAAGAAAATAATTTTAGGTACAATTTAAAGGAACTCTTTCATGAATCTTATTGCCCTAGTGAAAAATGGAGGGAATCTTTTGATCATTGAAGAATAACCTCTAAATATCCATTTTATGAACCTGACATGGACCTACATGTTTTCGGAAAGCTGAAGCCAAGTTTAACAAGCCCACTCACAAAACAGAACTAGGTCAAAAAGTAAATTAAGCTAGCCAGATGTTGTTATCAGAGACTGAAAGGAAAAGCCAGAACAAGCCGAGAAAAATAGAAATTAAGATACTATAAATCCTGGAATAGAAAGTTAAAGGCTTATTCTGTTCTATGCACATATGGATTTAAAAAAATGACTTATTAGACAATTTACTGCATGCCTCCTTCACTCAGAGGGTGACTCCGGCATTGAGTAGCAGCAGCGGGTCTCTTTCGCCTTCCTCTTCCGATTGCCTGGGGAGCCCCTGGCCGGCGCCCTGTGGCAGCCTTATGGAGCTGCTCGGAGTTGGAGTTCGCTCTCAGTGCGAGCACCTATGCTGCCTGGCCCCAAGGTGAGTGTCACACCAGCAGGATTTTCACACAAAACCAGACGTATGCTGGTCACAGGATCTGAGTACTATTAACAGGTCAGGGACCAGTCCTCTGGAAGACATTGAAGAGGAGTTTTGAGTTCGTTTTTTAAAAAATATCATGAGTATTTTCTTCTCACCTCCAATGTCTACTGTACCTTTTAGACGTTATTTCCACTTGGGAGACAGGTCGGGGGGGGGATAGAAAATTGAAGGACAAATTGAAAAGAGGAGGGAAGAATGGGAGGAAGAAGCATGATACATCATGTAATAGTACAAATTCCCTGTGGTGAATGTTACCATTATGTGTATCTAAAAATGCACCCATAAATGTTTTACTAGGAAATATCATGAACAAATATTGGAAATTTTATTCTTGGCTAGTATACTTTCTCTAAGATATAAGTAATAGCAGTTAATTCTAGCATAAAAATAAATAGCAATTCTAAAACAACAAAAGGATTTTATTGTATATTTTCTAGTTACCTTAGGGAATCCAAGCAAGAATTCCTATGCAGGAGTCAAGAAACAGATTTGAAGGGCCAGGGATTTAGCTCAGTGGTTCCACCACCTGCCTTGCAAGTGCAAGGACCTGAGTTCGATCCTGGGTACCAAAAACAAAAAAAACAAAAAACAAAATGAAATAAAATTTCCCCAGGCATGGTGGCGCACGCCTGTAATCCTAGCACTCGGGAGGCTGAGGCAAGAGGATCGCTGTGAGTTCGAGACCAGCCTGGGCTACATAGTGAGTTCCATGTCAGAGTCAACTACATAGTGAGACCCTATCTCAAACAAACAAACAAACAAAAAAGAAACAGATTTGAGGACCTTAGCATTAAAAGTTTAGAGTAACGAGAGTTACCATCATCCAGCAATTTCTTTCCTATGAATAAACTCACAATAATTAGAAATAATAATTAAACAAATACTTGTGCCTAAAGATTTATAACAACATTATGCACAGTCACCAAAAAGTAGAAACAACCTTAATGTCCATCAAAGGATGAACCGATAAACAAAACGTGTTACCCATACAGTTCCGCTCTCCAAACAAATAAAGTGCCAATACAACAGGAGTGAACCTTGAAAACATGCTAAATGAAGCCAGACACAAGGTCACATACTGTGTGGCCTTTTTATAAGAGTATCCAGAATACAATAGGTGCCTTAGACAGATCCTTCTGCCATAACAGAATGCCATATAATGATCGGCTGAAACCTCAGAAATTCTTTTTTTCTCACAGTTCTGAGGACTGAAAGTCTGTGATTTGAGCACCATTGTGGTCGTGTTCTCAGGGGGCCTCCCTTCCTGGCTTCTCTCGGTGTCGTGGTAGGAGAGATCTTTGGAATAACTTCATCTTTGCATGAAGAGACTAGTTCCATTGAATCGAGGCCTCACCCTTGTGACCTCATTGGACTGTAGTTGCTTATTTAAAAGGGTCTGTCTCTGCTGCAGTCACCTGAGGGGTTAGGGTTATAGCACAGAATGTTGAATGAATACACCCCAGTTTCCAGCAATAGGTAACTCTATAACAAGAACAACAGCATCAAATCTATGTCGCCAGGGGCTGAGGAGAGGAAAAAGTGGAAGGGTCTGCTTAGTGGGATATTGGATTTTATTCTTTTATTTTATTTTTGGTATTGGGGATCGAACTCAGAACCTTATGCTTTCAAGGCAGGTGCAGTGCCACTGAGCTAAATCCCTGACTGGTTTTTATTTTTAGGTGATGGTGAGGAATTAGGTAGTAGTTGTAGTAAAACACTGTAAATGTACCAACTGCCACTGAATTTCTTCCTTTAAAATGGTTAGTATTATATTACATGAATTTTACCTCAATGAAAATAAAAGCAAAAAAAAAAGCAAAAGGATATCAAAAAAAGAGAAAAAATATATTTCTTCCATAGTGAGCTCCAGTTCCTAAGACAGTTTTTAGTATAATCATAAATGTTATAGGAGAGATATCAATCCTCTCTGCCATAATAATTCTGTGTAATAGCCATACTAGAATCCAGGGTATTCAGCCATGAGCATTCATTTCTAGCTCACATGTCTGATTTTGAGCCGACTCAACTGTGAGCTACAGGCTGTGCCCAGGTCTGTTCCATGTGTCCCGTGCCCTCCTCAGATGAGCACACGGAAGAACTTGCTGCCTGCACCATGTTCTCACAAAGGCCACAAACTTCTCATGTATGTTTGAAGCCTTTGCTCAGATTTCAACTTCTGACTTCCCATTGGCAAGTTGAACGGCAGAGCCCAGCTGTCAACAGACATCTCTAATGGGGAGAACTGAGAAGTGACACACTCAGTAAAGGGCATAGACGTAACAGAATCATTGATGGACAAAAGAATAGCATGGTAATTCACAGTGAATTAACAATAACAATCCAGTCTACCAAGAGAGACGAAGTGATTGGGCTTTTGTGTATTAAATAGCCACGGTGGAATTACATAGTTGGAGTAGGGGTGGGGTCATATTTCCTTAATATACACGAAGCTGTCAGCGGCCCACTTCTAGAGGGGGAGCTGAGAAGTAGCTGTGCTCTTGGTGGAGTCCCTGGAAAGTGCAATGGACCCTCAAGTGATGACAGACCTGACACATGAACAGCTTGGGTTACAACCAGAATTTCAGTTTTAACTTACCAACGAAGTTCTGAGTAATGACCTGAATGTCAGCCTCTCATGCTTCCAGATGTTCTCAGATACAGAAATAATCCTTAAAGCGTTCCGGAAGGAACATGACAGCATCCTTTCCTGTGTGGAGTTCATTAAAACAATCCTGGGCCAATGTCTCTCTAAGGACACTGAGATTGGCCTGTGTGCAGGAGAGAGACTCTGAAGGCTGTGGAGAGGAACCTGAGCCTTCATTGACCAACGTGAGTCACAACCAGCCCTCTCGAACGAATTGAATTCATAAGTTAAGGGTCCAAAGTCCATGCTGCAACTCATGGAAAATCAGAAATGATACAAAATCTGTCTACTTACGCAGGAGCCCCAAAGCATTTTCCTATGGGCCTAGTTACATATATGTACCTGCAGAGATATCTGTACAGTTTATCACCAGGGTAGAAGTTCTTAATATGTGGAAGGTGGAGAAAGACTATCTGGAGTAACACGGGTCTTACACAATTTACAAATCGCTGCTGTTACTTTTTTTAAAGTCATAGTTATTATATTCCTGAAAGAGTCTTGAAAGAGAATTGCAGCTGCAGCTATGAAGGGATGGACGTCTGAATCACCAATCTACAGAATGTCATGAAGTTAAGAATCAATAGGTTTGATTGATAACCAGGCTAACTGGACACAATTCTTTATTGGGTTTCAACTTCTAGCATAGTCTGATAAGGGACGCATAGGCCAAGATTAGATTGGGTTTGGGCACATCCTCATCTTGTAGTTCCATCTACTATTCTTATTCTCTACTTGTCATTTTTTAAATTGTCCAAACAGTCATATTTTGATATTTCCAAAGCTACAACACAGTCATCCAAGGTCTTTGCACTTGAGGTGGAATTAAGGGAATGAGCCGTGAATCAGACAGAGTTGAGGCTCAACCTTGGCTTTGCTTATTTCATTTCTTATTTGTAAAACACATACAATAATATCAGCTCTTGGGGTTGTTCTGAAAAGAGGCATTCTTGACACAGTAATGACAGCGAGTGACTGAAAGATGCCTGGAACCCTAAACAGAGAACGCAGATCTGGTAATGTAGATGAGTCATAAAATGTGCAACAGAGCTAGAGAGTAAGTATAAAGAGGCACTCCCAGGGGCAAGCTGGGGATTGAAGGACCACAGCTTCTCTGGCCTTCAAGAGCATAGAGAGATAATCTGCTCCTCTTACCTCCACCTCAACAGGTGCAAAAACTTCAAGAATTTTAGACTTCTTCTTTTGATATTCTCATAAAAACTTTTATAGCCTCTGGCCTTCCGTAACTGTTGTCAAACTCTGATAAGTGTTTTTCTACTATGTGCAGGTTTCTCTAAACAGCCTAGCACATCTCCAGGCATTTGCTACAAGGGTGAAGTGAAGGTCAATCTGATAGTTATACCATTTCTCAAGCATACTCAGTCTTTGGATTGTTTGAAATCAATGTCAAGAACTGGAAAAGAATTTAGTTAAATTGTAAAATGGACCAAGAAAGGAATCATGTCTTTCTTATTCATTACTATGCCCACATACCTAGCAGTGTGATTGGTATAAGTAATAAATACATGTGTAGTAGATAAAAAATGAATAATTGTTCACATTGGCTCAACATATGGTAATTATTTATTAGGAAAATAATCAGTGAACAGACTTTAACTGTCTTCTCAATTTTTTCCATTTAAAGAACTATCACTATTGAACGTCTACTAAATTCTGGGCACTATTTTAAACACTTTCAATAGTCATCTAATTAAGCCTTAGGAGGCAGGTATTCTAATTTTTATAATTGACAAAAGGCTCAAAAAGGGTAAGCAACTTCTCCAAGGTAATAGAAAGCAGATAAGAAGCAGAGCTGGAACTGAGGCTGTAGTCTCCTGTGCCACCTGAGTTCTCTCTGGCATAAGCGGTAGAGCATTCCAGAAACCTGATATATTTTGCTAATAATTGTATTTGCTGGACTTCCTCCAGTTTCTTCTAGCAGCTGATGAAGGAATGAATTCATCTCATTTTTCCGTAACTGCCTTTTAAGCTTGTGTACATGAAGGCAGAGGAAGCGAGACCAGCAATCAATAGGTTTTTAAAGTCAGAGAGCCCAAGGATATAGGAATTGATGGACTAAATCTAGCAGGGCCATGAGTTTAATGGCCTGTAAGACAGCAGTTATCAGCTTTGACTGCACATTAGAATCACCTAGAGCTTTTACAAGTACCAATGTCCAGAGCCAAGGAAAGCAGAGTCCACCAGAGTGACACCCAGGCATCAGAATGTTTTAAAGTCTCCAAGATTATTCCAGTATGCAATTGAGTACTGTTGGTCAGTCTGGCAGTGATGAGATGACAGTGAGTGGACAAACACACGGAAGAGATAAGTGAGAGCAGAGGTAAAAGGGCAGCTACAACCAAAGAGGACCTTCAGAAAGCTTGTTACCTGCTTGATCTCCCGATAAGTCCTTGTAGTGTCTTAATTACTTCCGACCCTCCAAACTAACTCATTCAGATCACACAGAAACATAATTTTTGATAGAGCATTATGGTTTTGAAAAATAGGTATAAGACTTGGCCTCTCCATAGTGTTTGCAAATGGCACACTTATTTTTCAATTTCTGGTTATGAAGTTACAGGCTGTCAATTGGAATTTTTAATGCTTGACTTAATGGGGGTTTGAGTTGAAGCTATTTGCATATTTTTTTGCTAATGATTATTTTCCCTCACAAAACAAATTTCAAGATGGGAAATTGTGTCAGATATTTTCTTCACACCTAATAGGAATTCATTAATTCCAGCTGAAACTGTAAAATGATAAAATCTGAGATTGAGGAAGGCACTCTTGTAGTTCTGGCTCTTTTGAAATATTTCATGTCTCTAAATATATTTGGAAAACTAAGCATGTGGCACTTGCTCCTCACACAGGGCATGAAATCTCCCATCTTGTACATGGATCACATCATATAAATTTAGAAGTGACAAAGTGATACACAACCTTTCCGATGCAAAAACCAATTAGTGTTTTTGTTGAGCTGGGCTCTGAGAATAGAAGGTGGTGACCTAAGCAGGAGAAGAAAACCGGGAACCCAGAGTTTGGAGCTGTAAAACAGATACATATGGAGTTAATCGTTCACACTACAAAAGAGTTCATTGGAGGGTTCCTTTAAATAGAAACCTTGCCTAGTGCTCTTCAAATGCATTTCAATCTCTGAAAATTAAATATAACATAAAATTTCATTTCACACATAGCTTTTCTGGATAGAACTATTGAGTAAGATGATAGCTCTGTGAAACTGGTATACCCAGGAGAAATGAAGAAGGGAGAGAAGAAAGAGGTCAGGACCAGCTGTTGGAGTGGAGCAAGATGTTTACCATGGAACACACACACACACACACACACACACACGTTCACCCAAGTTCGTATACCGACCTTGACTTCAGCTTCTTAGCCTTTGTAACACCTTTAATTTCTCTTCTGTTCCAACTTCTCCATGCCCTGACCCACTTGTCTGCACGCAAAATAATTTTCTTTACGTAGAACCCGTTATTATCTCCATGAAAACCTCCAGTAATCCCACATTGCCTCTAAAATTGGGTGAAGTTATTTTATGCGGGAGTCTGAACTCAATCACAATACACATTTCCATCCTATGTTCAGTGATTCGGAACAGAAAGTGTAAACTGTCATTCTTCCTCTTCTCCAAAGCATTGTAGTTTTGAAGAACTCTGAGGAACAATTTTTGGAAGACCCACTGACTAAAAAATTACTACTGATATTGTATGAGCTAGGGCCAGAATGTTGAACTTCCTACGGTGTTTTTGGCAATCTTGCAAAATACAGAATTACCTTGCACATGATATTCATAGTATCCCTGGTGAAGCACACTATAGACAAATAAGAAGGACCACTGTTCCCAAAGACACACCATGGTTAACCTACAAACAACCTGTTACCTGAGCCTAACTATTCTTAACTTCGACCACTCACTTAATCTTGTCAAAGTATTTATCAGCCTTCTGCAGTTATCTCAGTCAGCCTGATCATTATGTGGTGATGAAGGCTTTTCTGACTCTCTTCCACTCCAACCCATACTTTAAGTCATAGTCATTTTGGTTATGTTATGCATTTCCATTATTTACTCTTATAATTATGTCTTATCATATATCTCATAAATAATTTAGATAGAATTTTTCCTTTCTTTTGCTTTTTTCAAGTCCTTACAGCATTTAATTTACAATTTTATTGTACATGGTTAATATTTAGCATTTTGTTTATAATAAAGTAGAGAACACTAACCCCTCAGAAGCGCAACAAAGCCTCACTTTGCAGTTTTTCATAAAATGTGTACTGATAATTCTGTTTTAAAACTAGTTTGTTTTACGGGCTTGTGGATTGTACTTCTTGGTGTCATATTTCATTTATCTTTCTTTCTTTTCCTGGTGCTCAGTGTGAAGTAGGTCACTGACCCTTCCCACTTCCCTATACAGAGTGGCTATTGTTGTACCTGGTTCACCATCCCTGGTGTTGTCTCTTGCAGAGTTTCATTTTCTACATGTCTTTTTTTTTTTTTCCTGATCCCTCACCATGCTTGAGCCCATGTTGCATCTCTCCCAGGTGGCCATTAAAATTCAGGCTTTAGTCCAGCAAGAGTCAGTAGGAGAGCTTCACTGCCCTTATATCCACCAGAAATGACTGTCTTAACTGATCATTTGCCTGTTTATTGGCATCCACCTGAGACTGTAAACATCACACATCCATAAACAATTCCCCTCTCTTAAACTGTTTATCTCCAAGAAGGAGAACAGTGTCCAGTCCATACCTATTAGTAGATCGGATAGATGAACATTAAAGCTTCCCATAAACATGATGGTATTTAATTTCCACAAAAGTCTTGTGAAGTAGGCCTCATAGGTTTTTTTTTTTTTTAATGTTTCAACAAACACTGAAACTCAAATGATTTTGAATAATTTGTGTAAAGGAGTACAGTAAGAAAATAAGTTAATAATTGAATCGGCCTATCTGGTAGGATTTTCTCTATATCACGATGCCTCTGAAGACAGTTTGGCCAACATGTTTGAACTAGCTTTAAGAACCCGGAAGAACCTTAGATGGGTGTTTAAGGAAAAGCGGCAGGGAGCTGTCCGCGGTACTGAACATCTCACACTAAAGCTTGGCCGAATCCAGTGGAATGTTGTGCATCTCAGTCGAAAGCCAATACAGACTTAGACTGCAGGGGGAATTTCCTTTATTGCTCTAATTCTGCTTCATTTTATTCTTCTTCATGATACCGAAATCAGCTCCTTGCACTGATACAGACCTAGCCTGAGCACAGCAACTGCACACAGTGACTGACCAGCTGGTCACGGGCTAACCCTGCCCTCTGGGTCCTCTTCAATCACATCTCTCAGCCCCATTCTTAAACCATATTTCTAAAAGTAGCAGTGGCAAATCAGAACACGTGAAAGGATGAACTCCCTCCTTCTAGAAATTTGCCAGTGTAAGGACACTTGAGGGCCAGATTTGAGGATAATTCTAGTTTAATCTGATTTCTTTACTACATTCAGGATATTGTAAAGCTAGGCCTTTTGAAATATATTTAATAAATGTACTGCCCACTGCACTATTCAATCCATAGCTCTTATGCACATTCATTATATATAAGAAACAATAAAAATTCTTTTTACTGAAATTTTGGACCAACAAATATCCTGACTTTCTAGTGGTGAGTTTCATGAGTTCTTCATACTGGAAATGAAAAGATATTCTACACTTTCTCCTTCATAAATACAATCTGGGATCAGAATCTTTAACTACCTTTGCATGGAGATTAAGATTTACAAATTCAAGAAAATAACAAAGGATAAGTTCTCTGGATTTTTGAACCATTTAATTGCTTTTTGGACACTGTTTATTTAATTTATAACTGACATAATTTTCACCAAAGCTCAGTGCATATGGGAGCCTCATGCGGTTGTCTGACCCTCACTTCTGCCGTGTCCTCTCCTCACACAGCGACTCTGCTGTTACAATATAAGTTCTGTGCCTTTGCTCATGTTGTATGAGGAGCAGAGGGAGGTGTTGCTGGCCTAAACTTAAGGGTAAAGCAATTTTCTCGGGGTATTTATCATCTCTAGGATATATAATTTTTAATAACACTAATTTGCTGAAAGTCAGCTGTCAGACTCATTAAGGATTTGTGCAGGAAAAATGTCAACTCTAATAGAAGAACCTGTGATCTAAACTGGTGCCATGATGCCTATCAGCTGACTCTGTCTCTTTGATTTAAGCCCGTGTCTTCTTGGGGAAGCTATATATTTTTTTTCTGATTAGCAAAAGAAGAAAAATACCCTAATGTCATGGAATGTGGGACTGAAATGGAATCACATAGCTGTGCACTTCAATGTGAGGATGTGAAAATACCTGATCCACCCTCGTTATGTCCTTGAATGTCATGGAATAGACAGGGGTAATCAGAGAATGGGAAGGGTCTTGAAGGAGCATTTCCATGAGTGCCCCCCAAAGACATGACCGTATATAACATTAACGCAGCCATTTACATTTTTCTAAGAACTCTTTCATTCCTCTGGGTGCCATAAAGCACTATAGGACCAGAAAACACTATGGCGAAATATGCACTCAAAAAGTGAAAGGTTATAAATTGCTTCCTAGTGTCCTGTGTATCTCAGTCTTCTGCTGCCTCACAAACCTTCAGCACTGGACGTCGCTCTGAAGTGTGGGAGACGCTGAGGCTCCCTTCCTGATTGTGTAGACCGCTATCGACCTTTTCTGCTCTCTAGCGCCATCTAGCAGTCCGTTGACGGGGAAGGTGGGGCCTCAGACTTACACGCTGCTGTTCTCTCCGGGTAGAGGCTTGGAGATCTCTCCTGGAACACAGGCAGGCGTTCAGTGGCCAAGTGGAGGAGCTCACAAAGAAATGTCAGTCTTTTCCTTGACTCTTAAAATCTCCCTTAGTTTGAAACAACCTTTCTCCGTGAAAAATGTCAAAGAAAGAACATCAGACAAAATATTCTGTTCCAAAGAGTGAAGAAAAATGGGAAACAATGAAAGTGAAGACAGAAGAGCCCTGCGTGTGTAAAATTGCCACCTTTTAAAAAATTAGCTTTAAGGACATGAATTAATTGTCACACATAAAAGATGTGCATGAAGAGTGAGCAAGTGACATATTTAGGTTTCGACATATCCACCTGAGAGACAGAGCCAGATGCAGCCCTCACTCACGGCGGCTATTCTGATGCTGTAATTTCCGGTTCTTTTCTATCCTTCGCAGTGCTTGTTGGCAACCTCAAAGGGGCTCCCTCCAAACCAAAGGGCGAGCTGCAGTGCTTTCTCCTGTAATACTAATTAACTAATTCCCAGCCACAGAACGGAACCTGCAAAGGTTCACCAGAGGCAAACTGCTAAATAAACAGTGACAGATTCCTCAGCTTCAATGAGATGAAATGACATATTGGGACAACCAGCGGCCTGGCTTTCTAATGATGAGCATTTTATGAGTTTCTCATTCCTGGAAATGAAGAGACGTCCTGGCCGTTTCTCCATTCATGCACAAAAAGAGGGCCAAAACCCACTCTTGCATACATCAAAGCAAGACTCTGCCTTTGGTGGCCACATTGGAGCACCACTGCAAATAAGATTCAGTCGGAAAAAAATGCCACTTTGGAGACTGTTTCTGCTCTGGTGAAATGTCTGACAGGACACAGCACGGGGACCAAAGAGAACAACCAGTCTAATTAAATCTACGCAGGTGGCACCGCGCCTTCTGCCCACAGCCCGGCCCCTCCCTCCCACTCCAGTGTTTGTGTTGCCAGCCTCTTGCTAGCATGGCAACTGTTGCCATGTTTGCAGTAATAAGAAGTGGTGTCTCAGTAATGATTCAGATATCAGAGTGACGATTTCTAAATAGATTTCTGAAGCAGCTCTTACAATTGCACTGCACGATTTAACAGGTTTAATTTCTCGCATTTTCTCTCTTCTTTTTACCATCAGCACATTTCATATTGACTAAATCTAACCCTTCCATTATGTAAAAGTGCAGCATTCTTCCTTTGGCTTGTTAGCATTTGAAACAGGGTATTTGTTACTTAAAAAGGCCGCGTTTTACAAGTCATCACTGCTTACTATCTCCTTAGGACCTATGATCTTTCATTCTTTCTTGGTATTTTGGTAAGGGCAACTAAGACAACCAGAAAAAAAAAAATTGTAGATCCAGGAAGAAAACCAAAGTAGAATGAACAACAGAAATGTCCAACGTAGTATTTGTGGTGTTAGCTGAGCATTTTCTCTTAACAAACAGATGTTTTAAATGCTTCAGCTGCAAACAACTATGAAAAGCTCAGTAGTGGTGAATATGTTTACCACCCTACACATCCTTATTCAAAGAGACAGCAGGAACAAAAGGAGTCCCGTGTGTTTTTCTGGCCAAAAGTTACACATATTTGCCAGTCAGTTTTAAATGCAGCCATGTTACTAGATGCTAGCACAGCCTAGGACCTGTGGGGGAAGGGCAGGGCAGAGAATAGCACCGCACACACTGACAGCAGGGTTCACAGGGCCAGGGACTGAAAGGAGATGTATTGCATGCTTTGATCATTTACTGCATTCTAGACATTACTGTGTGTGTGTGCTTGTGGGCCAGTCATAACACTGACTTATCACAACTCTTCTACAAGGTAAGGGTTATTTATCAGTATTCTGCAAATGAGAGAGCTGAAGCACAGAAAGGATACACGACCTGCAGGAGGCTTTGTGCCTAGTAAACGCCAGGACCAAGACGAGCCTGGATCAGCCTGATTCCAAAGCCTCTGATCTTTCCACTACTTGCTGAGCTGTGATAGTGAAAGGGAAGAGAGCTGCTGTCATACTAATCAGCAGTGCAGCATGAGCAAATCCCTTCCTGCTCGGAGCTCCAGGAGCTCCGTCAGTAATGAGCACGTGAGCTGGAGTCGCCTGGGACCTTGTCAGAAAAGCAGAGTCTCGGGCCCCACGCCAGACCTGTGGAAATCACAATCTGCATTTTAACATGATTTTAACAGGTGGCTTGTGATTGTACATTAAAATTTAAGGAGCATGGGAACTGCCCATGGCTGTGGACCCTTTCACCGTAGTTAGGACATCCCGTCTCCTCTGTCTCTGCTTCCAACCGCTTCTCCAAGGTTGTCGTACCTCTCCCCACCAAATTTCCTTATCTCATCCTGATATGTAACAGCGACATTCTGTCTTCTCAGAGAAGATTTATGTATCTGAATTCACTCGACACTTTTTACTTAGTATAATGTCTGCATTGCTGAAGTTCCTTGAGGGGTCGACCCATTCTTGTGAACGTGTTTGGTATCCGCCATACCAACTGAAATTGCATGGTACAATAAAGAAAATATACTGGAAGGAATGTTGAACCAATGTTCAACCTTTGTGCAGATATCATTTAATGTTCTGAGTACATAATCCTCAGATTATCAGTTTCAAGCCAGCTCTATCCAAGTGTTTTTGTAAATATAGATCCAAAGAAGCTTGCAAATAGCCCACATTTACAAGAACAGTTTCAAATTTATTTACCCCTCCACCTTTTTAGCACAGAGACATATGAAGGTTTAAATTAAGGCCAAGCCTGTCAACCCCAATGCCTCCCCTATAAGAAGAGTTGCTTCTAAACCCTCAGCTGGTTTAGATGCTCATCATTTTTGTTGTTATCGTGTCTTGTGCATTGGTCTGTGTCAGAGCACAGAGACTATATTGCAACCATTGGTGTCTCTATCTCAGCTGCACACACACACACACACAAACACACACACACACTCCTTGAGGTCTACAACTATGTCTTCATCTTTGTGTTCTTAATTGTTGTCACAGTGCTTAGCACATCGTGTGATAGGAGGAAATGAATAAATGGATTATGAATGAGTGAGAAGTTCCATCCATGTACATCTTCCTGCTCTCAAAGTCTCTTTATTGCTTTAATGTATTCATTTCTTATCCTTCACATTAGGGTAGTTCCTTGACACCAAAACATGGAGAAGCCGTTTTATTGGCATTCTCTACCAGTGCTACAGTTTAGTTTAATGTGGCAGGAGCCAGTCATCCCAGAGTGTGTGCTCTAAGACACAGAGGCTTCTGTTCCTTTGGGATTAACAAGGGTGAAAATTGCAGCAAAGTGTATTTTCTTCTCTCAATCAGTCATCTCTTCAAGCCATAAACATTTACAGAAAGCCTATATGTTGCCAGATGTTTGCTGGGGACTGGAGATGTTAAGAACAGGGCATAATATAATCATTTTTTCACCATGTAAATCCATAGTACAATGTGTGGTAATGGGCACATGACTGGAGGTCATGTGGACCCTGAGGGTGGCAGACAGCAAGGACAGCTGAGCATAGGGCATCACCCAAGAGGGCTTCCTGTCACAGATGTAAAGATGGAGCTAATAACCACAATAACTTACCCATATTGAGTTCTTATTTAGTACCAAGCCAGCATATTTTTTCCCCCGACAGGAGATTTTATTAGGGAAGGTGGGTTAGAGAGAGGAGAGAGGGGAGAGAGAGAAAAGAGGCAGGAGAGAGGAAGAGACAACCAAGACAGCATTTTAAATGTTATCTCATTTAAACCCCATAACAATGAGAAAGGTGTTACCAGTTTCACTATGTCGCAGATGAGAAGAAAATGAAGTCCAAGAAAATAGAGATTGCATCTGCCTAAGGCAGTGCTTGAAACTAGCCACCTAGGTCCTAGAAGTGGTGAGTTGAGTGCTAAATGCTACAAAGTACATCAGAAAGGAAAATCACCAGAAGGCGGGAAAAGCAGACTGCAGCCTGACAGAGCAGGGGTGTGAAACTTTCAGCAGGAGCTAGGCTGAGAGCCTGGGTGGTGCAGGTGTGTGTGGAAAACAGGCTCAGGAGGGCAGGCAGGCTTTGCTGCTACCAGAAGTGACAGGTGGCTGCCACTGGCTGCCATCTTGGAAAAGGGTGTGCATCTTGGAGGCAGAGGTACCTATGTTCAAGTCTCACTTCCTGCTGCTAAGAACAGTGTTAACTTGCCCTGTGGTTTCCTAAAATATGGGTCACCATAACACCATGCCTATTTGGTTTTGTTTGTTTGTATGTTTACAAGGACTGGAGGAACACAATACCACCCTTGGGAAGTTTGTGTGTCACTTTGTTTTAAAGTAAGGACGTCTGCTAAGTTGTAGTTTTTTGTTTTTGTTGTTTTGGGGGTCTTTTTCCTTCCCCAAAATGAATAAATGCCTCTCTGAGGCTGAGGAAAGAAAGCCTGTGTCTACCTGGAATGCATGAGCCTCGTTTTGGCAGTCTCTTCCCCTCGTTATCACTTATCCTCTTTGAAATAGTGAGACACTCCTTTTTCCTCAATAAGTAGCAGTTTTACCCATGAATTTCTCCTAGCTTCTCCTCACGTGTTTACAAGACCTGATCCTGCGGCTGAGGACCATCCCTCAGGCACGTCACCCTTTGGCTTAGTGTGAGGGTTTCTGGGTGCTCTGATGGAGCTAAAGAACAGAGTGACAGCAACTGGGGGAAATGACTTGATGATTTAAGCTTTTCTCTATCATCTCTGAAAAGAAAACCTGCAGTTAATTGTGAATTTGCCTGCTAAAAGCTAGGGTACTGCTTAGAAAACGACGTGCTTAAAAGGCTTGAGATAACCAATCTGATGTTACCCAAATGAATGTTTTTAATTCTACTTCGAATTCTAAAAATGTTCTTTGTTGCTTAGAGCAAGATAAGTCTTATGCTTTTTTCTTCAATATTTTTTCAGGTCAATGTAGAGGAAAATAAATTCTAGGATAATAAAATATGTGGAAATTGATGGCAAAACATTGCTGAAATGTGCGTTGCTGTTTTTAGCACATCACATTTGCTAAGAAATAAAATTTTTTGGACTAGGAAAACTACATATGACCTGTTTTCTGGTATTAAGTGATCTGAATTTCAATTTTATAAATAAGTTTTCTGTTGCTTGGGTACTCTGGCTGTTTTTTTTTTTTAAAAAAAAAGGCAGACAGTTTTGAGGTTAAGAATCTCTTTAGCACAATGGCAATCAATTTCATCTTTAATTTTAAAATTTGGATGGAAGGAGAAAATTTCAGATTATCAAGTTTCTTGAGGTTTCTTCTCAAACATATACATACACGTGAACTTGAAGAGTATACAAAATTTAAATATGGCTAGAATTGGAAACTTTGTAGAATTAATCAACTAACACAAATAAGTATTAGACGACTATGTTCGGCCCTATCCTGAGAGTGTTAGGATTTCTACGGCTAATCTTGTATAAACATCTTTGACAAATGACGTACATTATCTTTTTAAAATCTTTCTTGGTATTTTTCATATTTTCTTAAAGAATTAACAATAGGTGATAGATGAGGAAAACAGAACGTACATGTCATGTCTCCTTATTAATCTAACCCCTTTATTTACTCTTCTTTTATTCCTCCATTGGGTTATTCCCCTGGACATGCGTGCATCTCCCTAACATCGAGTAAGCATCTACTGTGTGCCATCTCCTGTAGTAGAGATTAGAAACAAAATGGTGGATTCCACATCTCTCCAGACCTAGGGCAATTCATAGTTTAGAGGTCAGAGAAGCAAACAGGAAGAGAAGGACTGAACCAGGTGTATGGTTCCAGAAAGCCTGGGCAGGGCTAGGGGAGCCTTCTGAAAGCCATGCTATTTAACTTGAGTCTGGAAACGTGACGAAAGACACAAAGGAGAGAGAAGACATACTGAGCAAAGACAGCAGCGAGAACAATGGCAAGGAGGTGGGAATCCATGTTATATATGGGGAGAACAACGAAGAGCTGGGTGTGAACAGGGCAGAAGAAGAGGATGGGGACTTAAAATGAACAGAATAGAAATAACTGAAGAACATGGAGACCTGTGAGTTCAGTATCCAAGGAACATCAAACCAACAGCTTTCTTTGCAGTCACCGTGACTCAAAACTCTGCCCAGGCAGGTGGTATGCAGTGACCTGGGTGGGCCTGGATATGGCAAGCAGGACACTTCCCCGAAATGGCACTGGGGCATCACAAAATTGGAGGTGACCCTGAATATGTGTGGTGTCAACAGCTGTGTTGATTAGAAGGCATCATCATGAGGACTCTGGTAGCTGTGAGGGTAGAAAACAAGGTGGCAGTGCATACGAAACACGAGTGATGAGACACTGTGGAGCTCTGGCTAGAGCCCAGGAGGCCCCTGGGTCTGCCAACCAGGCCACGATGTGGCGGCCACTCTCGGCACTCAGCTCATCTGGTATTGATGACCCCACATATAGCATCACCTATTTGTGAGTCTCTCTTTACATGATGAAGAAAGGGAAATTAAAGACCTACCCCCACGATAAAAGTAAAAGAAAATAACTTACTCGAAGATTTCACAGCTTGCAGTTTGTTAACCTCTACAGTAAAAGATGGATGACGAGTCTGAGACCTACTGAGTTAATGTCCAGCATCTCAGCCATGTGCCTTTGCTTTTCTATCTGCATTGACTCCTACACCGCCCCCATCTGCTTGAGCGCCCAGAATAGCGCCTGTCACATGGCGGTTATTCATCAAAAGTGCATCGAATGAAAGAACAAGCACTTGCCACCGATGGGTGCTATTTATACTGCTCTGTCTTCACGTTGAGAGGTTCACACTATGTTCTTTAAATGGGCACCGCCTGCAGCACCCATCCCTTTGCATGGAAAGCTTTCCAGGGGAGACTCATGAACACCCCTTGTGGCCCATCCTACATCTCCCTTAGGTAAATTATTCACCATGGAAAAGAATGAACACCTCTTTTCACCTCACCAACATTTGTTGATACAAGACTCTTAAAAAAGGAAACAAACTCTTAGCTCTTTAAGGTGGATGATAGTTTGAGACTTTCACTGAAGCCTTTGTCATTAAATATGGTTATTGGAGTCAGCTGAGTGTAGGTACTGTTTGACCTCAGGTCACAGCAGAGGTGCCTGATAAGAAGAACCGGCTGCAGATGGACGCTTGTCCAGTTCATCCACTCAGCCAACAGGTATTGAGATTTCCAAACTGGGACTTGGAAATGTACTGAATCCACACTGCCTTGCTTAATGGAAAACAATTTTAAGAGCACCAAGCTCTCTCTTCAGAGTAAACCCACGAACACAGGTTCATGCAGTAAGTGTACCATGTTCAGATTCCTCCACACTTCCAGAGAATTCTGCATTCTCACAGGAAGTGTAGCTCCTTGTCTTTTCTCCTTTCCTCTTTCTCCTTCTCCCCCTATTCTAAGCCAAACTTAAGCAAGTCTGTATTATCCAGAAGCAGCCGCCCAGAGCTCCGATGTGGGAGTGTTACATGTTTAACATTTTGTCACTTGCGTAACTGATGGAGTCATCCTTTTTGTTTCAGAATTTCATGTTTAGGGGTTGAAAAGCTAAATTGATGAGCATTACCAGAGAGAAATATTTTTTGAAAAGTAAGTGAAGCTGATGACACATTACTTTACAGCTTAGTGAAATTCAGCAAATCTAATTCTATTATCCTGTCAAAGTTTCACAAAAGGAGACCTGAATGCATATTTTAGATGAATCTTTATAGATCTCAGAAGCCAAAGCCACATCTGCAAAAATCAGATGCATGTGGCTCTGACAGACCGTTGTTTTACTAAGGAGAGTAAATAATCTTACAACAACTAATTAAGTGAAGTTCTGTTTGGTGACACAGTGCCTGCCTCTCTCTCCCTTGGAAAGATTGTCAGGCAGTAAATGATAACCATGTTTTTCATTTCAAAGGCTTTGCAAAGTTTACCTACCCAGATTTACCCAAGCACACCAACAAAAAAGCTTTTCTTTAGGAATCATAGAACGCAGTCCTGACATGCAGATTTTATAGAACATTTAAGGGCAGGTCATTCATGACCTTGTTTATTTTTATGATCAAGTGTGAGGTACAGTCTAATAAATGCATTCTGACAAAAATACCAGGGGTAATTGTTTTAAAGCAATTCCCTGCAACTGTATCTCTTGGTCAGAGATTTACACGCTAACAAACTGAAAGGTTTCATGATACCTTCAGCAATTGGTATGGCTGTATATTTATGCTAAAATAGTTATTATTAAGAGGAAGTTTTCAAATATGAGAGAAATATTGATGGAAAGATTTATATTAATAGAAATTTCTACTGTTTTTTCTGTTATCAATCATTCACTGAAGTAATTCTCAATAGAATTTAGAATTTACTGTATACTGAGGTAGGTAAATAGAATCTTACTACATATTGTATTTTATATATAGCAAGATGGATTTCCATTTTGAAGGCGGGGAAAAGGTGCATAGGTCTCTATTTTGAAGGTGGGAAAACTGGCCAAAGCTGTTAGAAATATGGAAATGTACCCTTAGGTGAGAAGCAGTAAACTGAGTTCTGAGCTGACTAGTCCACCTAAACCCAAAGCCCATAGAGCTTTTAGGACAGCAAAAGAAATCTGGTTGAGAATGCATGATGAGAACAAGGTTATGGTAAAATAGGAAGTCATGTTTTGAATTGAACTGTGTCCCCCTAAAACATGTGTTGAGGTCCAAAACCTCTGTACTTCAAAATGTGACTTTATTTGGAAACATAGTTGTTGTAGGTGTAAGAAGTGAAACACAGTGAGTAGTGGAGGACACTGGCCTTTAATTCAATGTCGCCCATGTCCTTGTGAGAAGAGAGACACTCAGCAGACCACGTGAAGGCAGGGATGAGAATGAAGCATCTATAAACCAAGGATGGTCAAGGATCACTAGCCATTACCAGGAACTAGGAGACAAGGACACATCAGGCGGTTCCTTGGGGCCAAACCTGCTGAGAAACTTAATCTGAAACTTCTGTCCCCAGAACTATAAGAAAATGCATTTCTGTTATTTATAGTTGCCCAAGTCCTGAAACTTTGTTGTGGAAGCCCCAGGAAACTGATATGCAGGTGCTAGCTTTGTAGAGCCCAGGAAGCAGGCTTGAGACTAAAGGTTAAATTGGCACCCTCCATGAGCGTGACAGTGAGCATCATCATCTGCAATTTTACAGAACATCCACACCTAACCCTGAATGAGACTTAGATAATTTTTGTTGGTGCCTCTCAAAAAATAATACCTGATCAAGTAAAGTAATGGTGAGAATTTAACATAGTATAATGACTCTATGCATATAAAGATACTAGGAGATGCTATGATGTTTAAGTGAATTTCTTATAGTTTTGATAGACAACTGCTCCTGAAAAGTCACCAGTCCAATCAGAACAGAAGTCAAGAATAAATTGCAAGTGGTTGAAGTGAGACGCAACTCAGGTTGGGCAGGTGGCTGACACCGGATGGAGTCAAATAAAGGGGATGTTGGTTTGAAAGGACAGACACCACAGCTGGAGACTAAACAGTAATGCAGTAACTAAAAGATGGGTCTAAAAAGAAAATTCAAGTAGGTCAAAGTAGGCTCGCTAGAATATAAGGGAAGTATGAAGTCTTTGTCTTCAGAATCTTCCTCCTCCTCAATTGGCTCTTTCTTTAGATGGGAGACAATCAGGTGCTAAAAGGGCCACACTTACCCATCTCCACCTAATGACCCATGGGGTTAGTTTCCTGTCCCTTCTTCCCTTAACATTCTGACATCTGACTTAGGAGGAGCAACTTGGCCTTGGGAGAAGATGAACGGAGTGTGTCATAATGACAAATGCGGCCTACTCTAAGAGAAGGAGAGACAGCACATTTGCTGGTAAAAGCATCCTCTCAGGGCCTCTGAAATGCACCTGGGCCACGAATGTGGGTCTGAAGGGCAAATCATCCACATATTTACTGATAATAGCATTGGTGTGTTAGTTTTAAAATATAGCCATTTAATTTTTGTTCTGAAATTTCCATAAACCAGAAAAACATGTTGCCTGTTGTTGGGGACCAGTTAGTTGGTGTTTCTGTCTATTCCTTTTTGCTCTTCTAGTCATGCGATGAGGGGGATTTTCTAATTTCCAGACACTTTGCTAAATTCTGAAAGTAAAGGTAAAAACAAGACGTGGTTCTTGACTTCAGATATTTAAGATGATAGTTCAGTCAAACAGGCATAATCAAATCCACATTATACTACGCATTCAGTATTGCAATAAAGAGAGCAAGTCCTCCTACTGTCAGGCTTACTGTGTGAGGGAGATGGAGAATATTTTACTTTTACAAGGCAGGAAATAATAGGTCATGAGGCTGGAGATGACCCAGACCTGTTGCTACGGAACCAGGCCTGGGTTCTCACTCCTGTGGGCTTTGGGACCTCAGCAGTAGGTGGAATGGTCAACCTTGTTTTGCAGGCAGATCATTTCCATAATTTCTGAGAATGGCCTAGCAAGGAGAAGGGGCTGCTGGTGGCAGAAGCAGTTGGTCATAAAATTGTCTGAATCAGGTTTTAGTTAGTCTCGCTATGTTTAAAAGAGGAATAATGAGTCAGGGGGAATATTACAATGGATAACATCATATCTACTCCCCATTCAAAGGTGGAGTTTCAATTTCCCTAATCACCACCTCAAACATTTTGTTTCTCCAGTAGTAGTTAATGGATATAACTTTATACAGTCACGCTTTTTCTCCAACTCTTATTGTGACAAGTTAGGGTGGCTTCCTGCTAAAATTGTCCATTGTCAGAATAGTCTGCACAGATGCAATGTTCTCTAACCCCAGTTCCCCCAAATTACCAGCAACTGTGAAGCACACAATAGACAATATTTTCTTGAGCGAGTCCTTCCACTGTCAGGCTCTCCAGATGTGACAGAAGTCTACAAGAAATATTTACAGCACGCGCTCCCACGAGCAGAATTACAAGGAAACACTGATGATTTCAGAACAAAACAAAAGCATCCTTGTCTGCTGCTCTGCTGATGGAGATTGTGTACAGCTTGCCCCCTATTTTGGCAGGTGCTATTCATTATGTGTCACGGGACTCATTCTCAACACCTGTGGGCACTTTCTGTGTCCAATAAATCTGTGGGGGTAATTCTTTTAAACAAGGTTAATAACATTAATCCCATTTTACAGATGGGAATAAAAGACAATTGGTTTATCATATTTTCTCCCGTCTGGTAGTAAATCAGTGCCTCATTAACATTCATTAAGATTTTCCCTTTATTCAATTGCAAACTATACCCCTTCCCTATAGCACTTAATAAGCATCCAGCATTTTCTGGCATTCACTCCTTACTGATGGATGTGACAAACTGTTGAGCCCATACACAGCAAGGCACTGAGCAATCGGCACAAGGCCTCCACACAAAGTGGTTAGTGGATACATCAGTTAATATAACATATTAAATATGCTATATATATATCATATATATACACCCACGTGTATATTCACATATACATATATATGAATTACTAAGTAGGCTCCCAGTGGCTGCCTGTGTAGGCAGGGGTGGGAGAATGCAAAATGGCCATCTGTGCACTGGAAAGTGGGAGGACCCAGTTGAAAGTCAAGGTCCTGTAACTCACTGCAGATCTGAGTGCGATTCCATGTCCGAAAGCTAGAAGGTCTACACTGGAAGGCCGGAGGTTCTGCCCCAGAAGCTCGAAGGAACTGGAAGTGAATGTCCAAAGACAGTACCGCAGGCTGGAGTTCCTTCAAAGGAGCACACAGAAGGCCTTCCTTCTTCTTTCCCTTTTTATACCATCCAGGCTACAGGCCTATCGGTTGGTGCCACACGGGTCCATCCAGGCGGGTCTTCCCTCCCCAGTTTGTGGCCAACATGCCAATCACCCACAGACATACTCAGAACTGTGTTCCACTGATGTGCCTGGCATTTCTTAATTCATTCAAGTTAACACATCACAGTTAGCTATTACCGTGGGTCAGTTGAACAGGCTGTAGAAAGTAGTTTAGGGGTAGTTGTCCACAGCAGTGATTAGGAAAAATTATTGAGAGTTCCATGTGTAGGTACTGTGGTGAGCAATATATATGATATGCTAGGGACAACTCACAGAGGCAAACTCAATTGGCCTCATTTCAAAGATAAGAAAACAGGCTTAAAACGTGGCTAATGAAAGAATACAGCTACCAAAGCAAGCAGAAAAGGATTGACAACGAGGTCATCTAAAGCCAGAGTTCTTGGTCTCAATCACAAAGCCAGTGGTTCTCACAATTTAGAAGTCATCCTAATCACACAGAAAGCCTCTTAAAGAACTAGTTGCTGGGTGCACCAAGAGTTTCTAACTTGGTAGGTGTGATGTAAGGTGGAAATTCTGCATTTCCAGTGAGCGTCTAAGAGATGCTGAGGCTGATTTAGGCACCAGGCGGCAATCGCATACTTGGTGTGATCGCCTTTGGCTAGTTGCCACAGCTTTAAAGCTAGTGAGGATCTGGCCTTTGAAGAGAAGCATCCTGCAGGTCTGTGCATGGTGCTAGAGGACTTGTGGCAGATTAGGAAGTGTTGAGCAAGTGGAGCTAGAGAGATGATAATAGCTCTTGGACCCAGCAGACTAGCCAGAGAGCCCGCTGATGGATTGAGGGAAAAGGTGCAGTCAGGTGTGGCAGTCTGCTTTTTGTTCTGGGTAGCCAGAAGAATTATTAGGCCATTAAGAGAAATGTAGAGGAGTTCTACCTTCTTGTCTATTTCCACTTCCTCCTACCTTTCACTCCCTTTATTTATTGTTGATTTACTAGATTTCTACAGCATTTTACTTCATCCTCTTTTCCTATAGGGACTAATACATCTAATAGGCAACTAGAGACTTTTGCTTTGGGCCGTACTGTCCTTATCTAGAGGACCTCTGGTTCTTTCACAGCCCCTCAAAACACCATCTGGTTAGGTCAACTACACAGCTTACTCTCTGCTCAGAGTCTGGTGGATTTGAGTATTCCTAAGTTTCTGATTTCTGTGTTTTACCTGACGTCTGTCCTGGGAACATGGTGTCAATGTCAGAGGCTTTGTTGTCTCCCATCATAACTCATTTTAAAAATAATATCTCTATTTTTAAGTTTAAAATTATTATATTGGTGTTTTGGTCTTCTTATACTTTGCCTCATGAAATTTTTTTCCCATATATAAAGAGTGCATTTTAAAAACATTATTTACAAATATGCACCCTTTGGTGAGAATATAGTCTTTGATGTTTAATTACAAGTACAATTTTTAAAAGTGTTTAAATTATTTTGAATAATATGAAAGCTAGAGTAATAGGCATGAAAATGTCCAAGAATCTCTTTATGAAGTAAAAATTTATGAAATAATCCTATACAATATGTCTTTAAAAGAAAATTAGATTTTGTACATGGAATTTTCCAAAAGTGAGGTTTCTATAATGAGAATAGATCATTGGCTAAGTTAAATCAAAGGTTAATGTTTGTATCGTTTATCATTTTATCTTGAAATATGAAATGTTTATCTGTGCCTTGATTACAAATGATCCTTCAGTTTAAAAAAAGGACTGAACTAGAGTCTTTGATGGAAGATTTTAAATGAATAACCTTTAAATATACTTATCAAATTTAGGTGACCCTGCTTTCTACTTTTCTGAAAATTTTGAGGCTGTCTCTCATCATTCACAGTCTCTCTATAATTCATGAATCCTCATCTCTTTAGATAAAGCGTGCCTCTCCTTTCCCCCAGAAAGGGTAGCATGTGCTTATCCACACATCATCATCCATCTGTGTCTCTGCCACCTCCTCCACCTCTTGCTCTTCTTCCTACCTAAGACTTTCCTTTTTTCTTTGACCATCACTCTTGCCCCTTTCCTCTGGCTCCAAAATTTAGGTCTCATGACTTCAAGATGTGAAAAAAAATTTTCCTCTTTAAATAGCAACTTTGTTATTCTGTTTCCATTTGAGACACTGGTATCAAGGAGAAGGAAAAAGCAAGGGCTGCTTGGGACATATTATGAGGTCCCTGAGTCTTGCTCCACTTCACAGCGATCAAGAAGGCAGTCATTCCCCTCTGGGTCATAAATCATCTATGCAGCTGGAGTTGGGGATACTTGAAGAGCAGGCTAAACTTAGACCTGGACATTACAAGTGGAGCTGATCCACCATGGAGTGGTTTCCTTGGGGCTTTTGTCTGTTCAGTGGTGAGCGGTGATAACAAAAGAGTAGAGGTAAAGAGAAGATTGACAGCCTCCAGGGCTCTGTAGCCGTGTGGGTCCTGCCCTTGGCAGCACAGACCTTTCTTTTCTCTGTGTTCTGCCTTCCCTGAACAGACAGATACCTCCCTTTGGGGTACCAGTGCAACCCTGAGCTTCAGTGGCAGACAGTGTTAGAAAGTGTCCTCTCTCCATTGCCTGAAGGGTCTGCAGAGGTGAAGTCCAGATGTGCGTTGATGTTTCATGGAGTAACTGCTACGAGCATGCTGTCATAGTCGGACTGGCTGGATCACATTCTGGCACTGCCTTTGCATTTTACCAAGCTAATTGTCCTCTTTCTATTCACTTCCTCATCTATAAAATGAGGAATAGATAAGAGAAATAGCTCTTTCTTCATGATCACTGTAAGAATTCATTGAATCTATGTCATTCACTTAAAGCAATATCTGGCATATAGTTACTACTCAATACATGTTAGCTGTATTCTAGTACAATAAACCCTTACCATATCATATATACACATGTATTATGTATGTGTATATATATATGTATCTCCTAAATTAAATGTTGCTATTTCCATAAATCCATTTCATTTCCTATCTTTCTTCTTATGTCTGGCAAATGATTACTAAAACTCACTGTATTCCAGACACAGGAACACAGTAATCAGCAAGATGGACCCTCATTCCTGTCCTCTGAGTTGGTGACAAGGCCATTTCAGCAAGCATGATAAATTTTATGATAAGAGAGGTGCAGACTCTGATGAATGATTAAAGGGTGAGTGAATATTTCTAGCTATTTCTACCTGTTAAGTCTTTGATCCCCTAGAATAACTTGGAATTTCTCTAAAACCTATGCTAGTCCACTCATAATGCCATTTCTGCTGTGAAGTGTAACTTCCCCAAAGCCCAGAGTAATTCTGGGTCCACGTCCAACTGTTGTTAATTTTCTAAGCAAGTAGCTGAGCCCCAGATAGACAAACAGAGATCCAAACACAAGAGATGTGTATATCAAGTCCCTCCAAGGAATGTTGGTAGGAAATGATTATTACAAGAGGTATTTCCTCCTCACCTCACTTTCCCAAAACCTCATGCTAAGATTCACTGGCTAGGTATTGTTCGTTTGTAAAAGATGTGGTTTGGGCTTTCCTGGAAACTCGATTAGCTGGATGTAGTTTTCAGGCCCATGGTGGATCAGGGCCAGGCAGGAATAGAAGGCTGCAGCCTCAGGGCCTTCAAAGAGAAATGTTTAGGGCAGTTCTGCTTGTGGAGCTGAAGCCTGAAATCGCTAAGAGTCAGATTCCAGAGGAGACGGCTGCTGCAAATGCATAAACAGAGGAAGCAGAGGCCAATGCCCAGTGTGCCTATGGGAACCTGCAGCAGCTCAGATTGCCCAGTCCCCAGATACAACCTGCTTTCCACTTGGTGTCTCACATGGAAAGGTAGACCAAGAGGTAGACTTCCAGAGTGCAGCTGGGGAGATATTTGCCATACGAGCTGATTAAGTCCCTCCTACACAATATAGCAGACTGAATCCTAAGAGGTTTTTACATTTTTTAAAACATGAAAAAGAAGGAATTTGTCATTTCCCATGTATTCCCAAAAGTGGTTCTGTTTGCTAGTATCTAAAATGTGTGTGAGTGTGTGTGTGTGTGTGTGTGTGTTACTCTTTTTCTGAGTGGAATATTGATTGTGTGACTCAAATCTATATTAAAATTAATGGATTTCTTAGGTTCAAAATTTGTTGTCTTTTAACCTTAGCCCCTGGCTTTTGTGGAAAGTTTGTGCAGGGAATTGAAGACTAGAATGTGAACACGGAAAATCCAATACTGCGTGACCCAAAGTTTCAATAGGTTCATGACAAGAAGCCTGAATTTCTAACTCCAAGCCCAACTATCCACTGGAACATGAAAATCCAAATTATTAATGAGAGGGAAGAACTTCACGTATTCAGGGCAGTTTCCTACAATCTGGTGACAACATTGAGCAGGAAAACCATGAGCCAAGGTATGGTTTCCATCAGATTTTTCTCTTCCCTCTTGAGAACCAGATGACCTTAGGCAAATTGCCTGACCTGTTTGCCCTTCAGTTTCCTCCTGGAAAAAGATGACACCAACCTCACATTGCCTTGGGGAAGATTAAATAAGGAACTGTACGTAAAATAAATGTTATGCTGTATGGTTTCCAAAATGCTTTTATAGACAGTATCCCAGTTGATACTTTTATGAAACTTATGAAGGTGCAGAGGCACGAATCATCAAATTGTGGGTGTGATATTTGTGGGGTTTTAATATTATATACGTCACATACCTAGGAGAACGGGGCAATGCGACTGAGCCACAACTCCAAAGGCATGGTTGTATGTGCAGTTCTTGTTTTACTAAACAGAGAAGTGCTTTCACAAGAAACTGGCTTTGGCAACAAGCTGCCTGACAAAAGCTCTAGTGAATTCATCTAGATCATGTGTCTTTCAAACATTCAGAAGCTGTGTGGCAATTACAAACAAAAGTATTTGGAAGCATCTGTTGGGTCTTCTAACAGTCTGATCTTCGCCCCATTCAGCTTCTTGTGCCAACACTCAGAGGGCTGCTTCCGGGGCTTCCTAGGAGTGCCCTGGACCAACTCTTTCCAGAGCAAAGTGCAGCCTTGGACCCTGACATTGTATGGGCTGCAGGGCTCCTTGTAGTCCCACTGGCTGTGGTTAGAATGGGGTAGGGCCAGTAGTAAGTCACTGTGGGAAATCCACACTACCCTTTCTTATTCAAGCATTGGTAGGAAAATGTTTTTGCTAAAGCCCACATAATTAATCTTCTAGTATGGAAATCGTGAAAGATTTCCTATCTCAGTTCTGGGGCTTGGAGCATTCTTTATTCCTTTATTGAGCAAATGTTTATCCGAGGCATCCATGTCTGCATCTCCACAGATATTAGCAGCAAGTAAAACAAAATGATTGCTTTCCCCGCGGAGCTTTTATTCTAGTATGACAGGGGAGTGATGTAATTTTTAAAATAAATTATATAGCACTGGGGAGGTAGTTCAGCAACAGAATGCTTGCCTGGCATGCTCAAGACCTGGTTTTGATATGCAGTACTATGGGAAAACTAGATAGATAAGATAAAAGATAAGATAAGACAAGGCAGGGTGAGATGAAGTGAGAGAGCATGAGTTGAGGTTAAAGAGTACAGAACAAGTTATGGTTTGCAATTTAAGGAAGATGGTCCAGAAGGCCTCACTCAGAAGGTGTAATAGATGATGTGAAATAGGGAGATAAGGTCCAAAGGGGAAGGGGAAGGGACCATGGGAAGGGTAGGGGGAAAGAAAAGAAGATAATATTTGAGCAAAGATGTGAACAAGCGAGCCTCAGGCCTCTGGGGAAGAGTAAGCCAGGTATAGGAACAGAAGTGCAAATTCCCTGAGGTGGAATCATCTCTGTGGATTCAGAGACCAAGATGGAGCTAGAAGATCATGGGAAGATGGAAATGAGAGGAGATGGAGTCCAGAAGGGAAAGAGCCTGATCATGAACGAGGTGGGGCACTTGGCAGGGCATGGGTGTTCGGACCCTGATGCGCTTGCCACTGCCCAAGTGACCGCAGGAGGCTCCTTTCCAGAAGGATCACTCTGGCTCCTCTGCACCTCTGAGGATAGGCAAGCAATTCATTTTCTCTTTTAAACCTACTTTCCATACAGTCAATTTCCTAACCAGTGTGTTATTTAGCACAGACCATGAGCTAAAAACTAGATGAGGCAAACATAGAGAAACAATGATAAGACCATCTGATGGTCTTAAAAAAAAATACAAAAGAGGGCACCTAAGCAAGTATAGTAGAGGAGAGAAACCAAGTCCTGAATGATGAGTAGATTAATGGAAAAGAAAGAATCAATACTACAGGTAGAAATGGTAATTATACTACGAATAATAAAAACAACAATAATAAACTGGCTGACATTCGCTAAGTACCTATGTGCTATGCATTCTTAGGTACTTCACATGTGGAACATCTCATAAAATCCTCACCGAGACAGGTAGTAGTGACGTCCCCTAGAACAGGAGGGGAACCTGAGTCCCAGGAAGGCAAAGCAAGTAGCTCAAAGGCAACAGAAAGAGCGTGGAGGCGTCACGACTGGAAGCCTGGTCCCGTGTGAGTGAGACTCTGTACTCCCAACCTTCACAGATCACTGGAGCTAAGAAATGAGGCTGGAGAAACGAGCAGGAGCTCAACCCAAGCAAAGCAAGGCTCCCCCTGTGCAGGAGTGTCCTTCTGTGTGTCACACACAAGCTGAATAAATGCCGGTATAGAAGGGACCTCAGAGGTCCAGCAGTACAGGAGGCACAGAGCATGTCTTAGCATCCACTCTGTTCCTGTCACTGGGGCTGCAGGGGCAGTGGTCTGCTCAACAGGAAACCTCAAGCTCTGGGTTGTCCTGGGATCCAAAGATGCATCAGAGCAAGTATTCACAGCAGAGAAAGCTCGGAGCCCACTGTACCCGCAGCACAGGAGCTTTCTGCAGAACAGGGCGCCCTGGCAACGTAATTCTGTTTTGTTATTCAGAGCCTGACAGCAAAGAATACACAGTGGAGGGAAGGGAAGCTTTGGTGTTGTGGGATGAAGCAAAGGTCCCAGAGGTTTGGTACACATTCACTTAAAACAAAAACTAAAAGCTAAAAACAAAAACAAAAACAAAAAAAACTTCTTGTAATTTTGTAACTTCCTTAGGGTGTTTCAAAAGGTTTCTGAAGATCAATGTTCTGCATGTTCAAAGAGTTTAGGGAGTTTTAAAACCTTCCCATCCAGGCTGGCCTGTCGTAAAGAACAAAGGAACATGGAATTTCTTGCAGGGATCTAAACTCACACAAAAGAGCCCAGACATCTAAACTCAACAAAGATGGGCTTTGAACGTTCGTTCCTCAATCCGAAAGGGGGAAAGAATATGCATTGCTCTGTAGGCTTCTATCTAGTTGCTGCTTTAATCTCCTATCCACAAAATTGGTTTTTTGATTTTTATTTATGAAACCACTCAGTGGCTGTAACTATACAGAAGAGGTTAAGAGCTTGGGCTCACATGGAATTGAGTTCAAATTCCAGTTTTACTCATTATAAGCTATGTAACATTGGGCATGCTAGTTGAGTTCTCCAGATAATAAATTTCTCATGTAGTGGATGAAAATGAAAATCTCACCCTCTTCAAAGGGTTGGAAAGAGGGTTAAATGTGAATACAACTTGAACACATTAATTATATGGTAAATAATAAAGAAACTGTATTTTTTTCTATTTTGCCAATAGTTCACACACACTCTGTTTTCTTGAGGAACCATGAAAATGAAAAATAAGTATATATCCTTTGACTAAAATTACATTGTTTAGGCCAAAAGTGGAAGGCAGCTTAGGAGAGCAATGTGTATAGGATTTATCTGCTTCTCTAAATAACAGATTGATAAAGTACAGTCCATGGGCCAAATCCATCTTCCTGGCTGTTTTTTATAAAGTTTTATTGGAACATGGCCACACTCTTTTATTTACATATGGCCTGTGTGTGCTTTTTGTACTACAACACAGTGGCTGCAACAGAGACCATATGCTTCCAAAGCTGAAAATATGTCCCGTCTGGCCCTTTGTAGGAAGTTTGCTGATCTGTGTTCTAGAAGCACAGAAGTCCACTTTTATTCCAAGTTGCATAGCCCTGGAATTTTGTAGTCATATCCCACTGAGAAAATACAAAAAACCCCTCCCAGTCTTAAGTATTGACCTCAGCCAGTGCCAGTTGCTGTGGGAGACACCAGGCACACAGGCCTTGGCAGGCCTCTTTCCCCTGAGGAGTCCCCAGGTCAATGCAGAGACAGATGCTGACAGTTCACTGCCTTGTGAGAAGGGTTCTGTGGCTGCTTGGGAGAGAGCACGGCTGCATGCAGTGTTTTCTCTTTCTCCACACAGCCCCCATCCATCACAGAAGAGGTGACATTTGAACGGGGCTCTCCCTGTTCCTACCTGTGAGTCTGCGGAGAAGCACCAGATGGGTAAGGGTGCTGTAATGATCCTTCTCAGATTTCTCTGGCAGTAATGCACACAATGGAGGGTGATGGACTGGGAATAGAAAGAGGAAAGCCTCTGCAGAGGTCACTGCTGTAATGCATGGCATATCATTATTATTAACATTATTATTCCCTTCGTGAGGATACATTTCTGTCTTACATGGTGACTGAAGAGATAGAAAGAGACTGATAAGTGATCACAAGATTTATTAGAATGTATCAGAGGTAGATTAACAGATAAACACTCTTAAATTTGCAATAAAAATGATCATTCATTCATGCCATCGATTACTCATTTAATGCGTATTTATTGGGTACCTAGCTCAGGACACTTAGTTTAAGGCATCGAGGATCGTGACACAGTAGTCAACAAGGAAGGCATGTGTATCCCAGCTCTCATACAATTTATCTTCTGGGCAGATGACGCAGGGCACCTCAGTTGGAATTCTTTCTGAAACAGATCCTGAGGTCTGAGTGTAAGTTTCTCCTCTGGGATGCAACCTTATGAAGCACAGGAGGGTAAATGAAAGGAGTGTAAATGTGAGATGTGTTGTTAAGACACTACTGTGGTCAACTGAGGCCTAATCTCACTTTGACCCTCTGAAGAACAGAATGTGCCTGAGAATTTTCTCGGTGTGGAACGAAGACATGGGCGTATCTGTCCGTCATGTCTCATTTCTGATTGACTGAGAGTTACTTGGGAGGGTGAGAGTATTAGATTTCTCGTCTCCTTTTGTGGTGAGACACAGAAGAGCACGAGCATGTAAAGAAACCTCTGCAGATGACTTCCCAACTAGTTCAAGATACACAGGCACAACAACAAATATCTGCTTACGCAGGAGACAGATGATGACTAAATATGCAAGAATCCAAGATGGTGATATGTGCCATGCACGTAACGAAAACGAGTCGAAGGGATCCGGGGTGAAAGGCTGGTCTGAGCAGTGGGTGAGTGAGAAAAGCAAGTGGTGGGTGGCACCGCTTCTATTAGAACCAGAGTGGGAGGAGGAGAGGCCTCCACAGCAGGGTGGGACTGCTCAGATAAAGACCTAGAGCCCAGATACGGTGAGGAAGAGACTTCTGGGGGAAGCAGCCTGGCATGGAAGCCCTCAGGCCAAGCCTGGGAAGAAAAGCATCCATGGAGGGGGAAGCGAGAACGGTGGCCCCACAGAGGTCAGCAGAGCCACCACCATGGTGAGTGGGTGCCCAAGCAAAGCGGTGGGCTGGGAGGGATGCTGCTCAAGAAGGTGCCCGATGCAGGGAAGTTTGAGTGTGAGGGTCGTAGAGAGGTCATATGTGAGTCACACAGCCCAGTGCAAAAGGCTGGAGCCTGAACAGGGCACAGAGGGCGTCACACAGGGGCACAGCTCAGGGAGGTGAGGAGCACAGCCCCTTGGAGTTGGCTGGTGGGGAATAGGCCCAGGGTGTCGGAATGCGAGAGGGCAAGGAAGGTATCCTCACAGGCGTGGGATGTTGGATCCCAAAGAAAGGTGTGTGTCTGTGTGAGGTGTGGGGGGTGAGCCAAACAGTGGGAGATTTGTATATTCATGGGCATTGATCAAATAATTAAATATATTAATGACAATGGGACTTGGTTTACCACTGTCAAATATGCACAGGGATGAAATCTGAATGAACCCTATAGTGCTGGACTGCAACTGGAGACGATTTGACAGACAGAGAAAGCCCACAGTGTTATACAATAGACGCGCCACGTTCTCTAGCTTTGCCACTCCATGAAGGGACCTGGAGGCAGCAGCACTTCAACAGCAAGGAGCACATCAAGCTCCCAGATCTTCATTTCTAAACACCACCTTCCAACAAAAGGAGGTCAGGTAGTGGAAGGAACAGCAGATTTCAAGGAGGAACGAGGAGTGTACAGAATGGAAAACTGAGCCTGGAATTTCATGTGTCAGGAAGTAAAGAGGCTTGAAGAAAAATGACCACACATCAAAGGGACAGCTTGAAGGTATTTCAGTTGGCCACCTGGAGATACTTTGAACATTAAAATAAATGACAATAATGTTATGATTCCTTTGAACAAAATAAAAACTCTAAGTCCATGTAGATACAAATAAATGAAGAAACTAAAATTTATTGAGGTATAAGACACATATATTTTTTAAGTACCTCTACACAAAAGACATTAATTACACAGAGAAAAATGAGTTATTTTATAGTGCAGAAGCCACTTAGACACCACCTTAATCAAGTAATCAAATTAACAACACAATAATAGTACAAATCAAAATGCAGTGGGATACAATAAGAAGAACACAATATCACTTCTGGGATGCTTGCCACCAAAGATGCATAATTTGAATCTTATCACCAGGAAACTTCAGATAAAACCAAATTGAAGGAATTTCTACAAAATTACTGGCTTGTCATCTTCAAAGATGTCAAGGTTATGAAAGTCTAGTAGAGACTGAGAAATTGTTCTGGATTGAAAGAGATTGAAGAACCGCGATGACTAAATACAATGTGTGATTCTGAATTGCATTGTTGTGCTGGAAGGAATATTATTAAGATAACTGGCAAAATTTGAATGAAGCTTTAGAGAAGACAGTAGAATCAAATGCACATATCAGGTTATGTTGGAGAATGTCTATTTTAGGAATATTATACACTAAAGCACTTTGGAGATTATAAGCATTCAGTTGACAACTTACTCTCAAGTGGTTCTGGGAAATGAAAAGCTATATCATTGTTATATAATTCTGTTTCTGCTTGAGATGGTTTCAAAACTAAAATTTTTAAAAAAATGTACATATACTCTGAACATTTAATTTCTTAGTTCTTTTCATGTGTCCTGCCATGTCCTACCAAGGGTGTTTTTACTCTTGCTTGGCCTTCCTTTTCTCTGCACAGCAAGAGTGCCCTGCAGAACATACTTTCTTCTCCTAGGCTGAGATTTACCTGTGCTTGATAATTCCCATGCATCTCAGAGTCTGGGTCCATGCCGATCACACTCCTGTCCATATCCCTAGTGCAGAGCACGCCCTCTTGGCACTGAGCTTCGTACAAGTCATGAAAACAGGGAGAGGGATGGGCCATAGGAACACATTTGGTAATTCTGTCTGCAGCCAACAGCATCGAGTGGAAAAAGAGATTTAGATACTGGCTGGCCTAGGTTTGAATGATAGCTGTATGATCTTAGATAAGACTGAAACTCTGTGAGCTGAGTTCTCTTCACATAGAAAATGGGTTGTTAGGTAAAACCAATACGTTTATAAGGCATCTGGTGGGGTCTGCATATAACAGGTGTTCAATAAATTGCAGTTTCCTTTTGCTCAGCATATATTTAAAAATATCAAAGAGGACTAGAAGTTTAAAATCCCAGGTTGCATTAGTGCCTTTGCCATAACCTTGGAACATGGACGTGGACTAATTCATGCATCACTTATCATTCTACTTTTTCATACCTCAATTTTCCCCTTCTTGGTAAAATGAGAGGTAGTAAAATGGCAAAGAGAGGAGTGGGTTTTATGCATGTCGTGCTACCAAGATCTCTTAATTCTAGAATTTGAAGTTTGTTTTTCTTTCTATGGGTGATAATGAGTACAGGAAGTGAATTCACTGTATGTAAAGCACACCCTTCTGTTTTAGCAGTCAAAGTGTGCAAAGCCTACCACCTACGGTTTGTACCACCGGCTCGTTTAGACCTGCTGGAATTAGTGGGTAAATTGAGAGGTGGTGCTGTCAGGCTACTGTTAAGCACATTAATAATTTATGAGCCATCAAGGAATTAGCACACACTTTAAGCTCTCTCTACATTTATCCTTATTCATAATTCTTTGCTTAATTGCTTTTTCCTTTAAAAATGGGGAGCTGAGACCTTGGATTCTGGCCTAATGGCTCAAACAGAGCCATGACCCCATTGCCAAGTCTTTCAGCCCTTTTATGGCATGGGGACATTGGACATTGAAAGAAAACTGATGGGTTTGATTTTCCTGAGAGATATTCTGCACCGACCCCTGGCCCCATTAAATGCTTTGGCCATCGCCCATTCACTGTAATGAAAGCAATAAATTTGTTTTAATTTAGGACTTCGTCAAGTAGGGAATACTGACAAAGACAAAATAATATTTTGAGAGCTAGGATGAAGTCATGAATAAATAAACATGTTGAAGTTAACTGATAAATTAACAAATGCTTACTCATAAACATATGACTGGACTGTTTCAAAGTTTGCTAAAGATTTTCCCCTTCTTAGGCCAGAGGAAAGGTAGAAAGACATTGCAAAGCACAGAAAGGCATTGATCCCTCATGATATACCTGTTTTTATTATATTTGTTTTCAGATAAGTGCTAGAAAGATCATCCAGACCACTGAAGTAAGCTTTTCTATGGTAAAGCATTTATTTTCATAATTTAAATACCTTTCTTCAGTATTTCAGAGGGCTGAGTCCCTGCCTTTTCTTTGTATTAGTTCTTTAGATTGGAGTTAAAGAACTTAAATTCTGGTCATCAGTTACCTGTTTGGGTTTCTTTTTGATTGAAAGAAATGACCCGCACTTTGGTTATATTCCTCTTGAAGAAGCAGAAAAGGGTGCTGCTGGTCCTTGTGCTGATTCTTTCATAGGGAGCATCATTATGACAGATGGCAAAATTATCCCAAACCATAAAACATATTTGCAAAGCTATGAGGCCTTGGATAGTGGAACCTTTTGCTAAGTCCACATGGCTAAATCTTCCAGAATACAGGTAGCCTGAGGGCCTTGTAAGCTGCATGGAAACCAGTTGGACCAATTTGAATGCAGCAAAATTTTGCCTGAAGGCTTTAATCACACTAGTAACCTAATGGTTTTTTGTTTAACATAGCCAAGGCTGTGTTTAGAGAGATCAATCCACACATGCAGCTCAGAAAACCTTACATAAGGTCAGAGGGTTGAGGAGGGTCATAAATATCTCATTTTTAAAGCTTAGAATGTGTGTATCCTGTTTTAGGAATCACTAGATGGAGAGAGGCAAGCCAATTGTTGAAAAAAAAAGTATACTTTTCAAAAGATAAAGCAAGGCATCAGAAGGATAATTCTAGTTTTGCTATGATAAGGAATGTTTCTCTATGAGGACTTAGGGTTCATCTTTATTTACAAAGCACCTAAAGCTCTGTAACTAGCGACTAATTCAATGAGTTCCCCAAATGACAACAGACCAGTATTTTGACATATTCTGCTGTTAAACATCATGTGTTTTCATACAGAGAGCCTAGACTGAAACTCTGAAGACCTGTTCAAGTTCTGGTTCTGCGTCTTGCTGAGTCTGAGAGCTTACACAAGTCCCTCAAACTCTCCAAGTTTGGCTTTCTATCCTCATACAGAGGTAGTGCAATCAATGTCTCTCCAGATACCTCATAAGGTTTTATTTAAAAAATGTAATCAATAGAAAAGTATGTGCAATGTATAAAGCCCTCTCCATGTATAAGACATTGTATTGCTATTGTTGTTGTATCATTATGGTGGAACCTAAATGTTCTGGGTCTCTTTATTTTTCATAGTTTTTCAATTTTACTCTTACTTTCAGTCCATGTAAAAGCATACATCTACTATAATTCACCAAATCAAAGTTCCCAAATCTGCAAAATCCACACTCCAAAGAGTGTAATTTAGGACAAAACAGGATTCTTTTAGACTGCACAGTATTCTCATCTGAAGCCCTCTTTGGAATGTGATATAAGTCAGAAGCTGCTATGACACCCTGAAATATTCTGAGAATTCATGAAATTCCACAGCCAAACTACGAATCATTGCTCTAGCACCAAAAGCATTTGGCGAGATATAGTTTGGAAGCCAAAGCACTGTCTGCTTTCAAGGTTTTAAATGGGGCCATTTGGATTCATTGTGACACTGGCTGGCCCCACTGATCTGGAGCGATAGCTCCACAGTTCCCAGTGTCTTCAGACAGCATTTCCTTCATTTCTTCTTGCACCTGGCTTAACAATACACCTTTCTGGGTGAAGAGATATCATAGAGTTCATTTTAGGAAATTACACCACCTCTCAAACATTCTAATGTGAATAGTCTACATTTGTCTTATATAGAAACCTTTTGATATTAGCTCTGGATTTCCAAGTAGAAGCCTCACAAAACCTGTCATTCCAGTTTTTAAAGATGGATTTCTCTGACAGAGCTTTCCCTACACTTTGCTCTGCTTCATCTTTGAAGGCAGTGGGGTTCTTTTTTGAAACAGAGCACTAAAGGAGAAGGTTCCTTCAGGCAAATAGCACAGTTCAGTTACAACTTCAAATGAATTGTATCTGGACAAAAAGCTACAAATACCACCCTTCGTTGTGGTGGTGACGTGCAGCCAGGTCTGCTGTGGGCAAGTGTGTGAAAATCCAGCGTTCAGCCCTGGCCAAATGTCACACTTCAGATAAGAAAGATAAAAATCTCCTGCTTAAGTGAGAAAAGTGCAATTTCACTCAGCCTTTCCAACTTGCCCAAGCAAAATCTCAAAGTTCACATGACTCACAGAAGCCATCTGAAGAATCATAGAAGGTAATAAAGGAAGGACTTGGGACCATTCGATCCCTAGGTAGATGCTTGGATCCCTCTAACTACCCCTGGGCCCACCTCAATTTAAACATTTCTAGGAAAGGGAATAACTCAGTCATTTTCAGATAATTCTGACCTTATGAAAAGCAGTGTTTTGTTTTAATTATTCCCAGTGTCTAAGACTCAACATAGCCTGCAGCAATTGTCATCTGTATGGGCGTTGACACAGACCTCAAGTCTGCTCTGGATGTCCAGAAAAGCCTCTAATTTACCCATTGTTTTCTGGAATTTTGCCTAGACTGTATGTTAACTCTCTAGTTTAATTTGTCGATTCTGCATTGCTTCTACTGTGCGTAGTTGGAGCTGTATTGGGATGTCTTCTGTTTTCTTGTGTTCTTCCAGTTCTTCATAGTTCTGTAATCTTACATATGGCTTTACTTGTTTCTCAACAATTAGCATTTGTTTTGGCCTAATGTACTTGTCATGAGTGTCATTATCTCTGTATTCATTCCAGGCAGCATAACCTCACTTACCACTAGTTCCGAATATCTTAGTTGCTGTCTTGACACAACAGTGTGACCATTTATAAACAGGTTAATTTGTTCTCACATGTCATAACCTGAATGACATGCACACACAAACGCACACATCATACATTGTAGATCTGAGTGTGAACTGAACTAATTAGCAGCTAGTCTCCTAGGAAATCTATTCCTCAAAGCATGGATTTAGAAGCAAGAAATATTTTTGAATTTTGATTCTACTTTTCATTTTGGATAAATTATTCATTTCCTAGCACACTTTCATAAAAGACAATAGCTGATGATTATATTTATCTTTACATAAACATTACAGAACTAATCTGAATTGTGTAGCCTAAAGTGAAAAACTTTTTAGCACTAAAATAAGACATACCCATATAATATGATCATATGCAAAAGCAAGCCTAAGGACTATCTTGTTCCCTTTTTGTGAGGAAAACTGCATTTCATACTCACAAAATATATTCATGAGATTATATGATTTGCACATATGCATATCTATGACATATATTATCATTTTATCAGAAAGAAGACTATCTAGTTGACCAACAGTTGAAACGCCATAAAATTAAGCGCTTTGCTTACCTGACATTAGTTCACATTTAGTTTCTTTAAATTTGTGAGGCAGCTGCATCCCCCTGGATGAACCTTATTTTCTCAGGCCACAACTTCAGCTAACAGAGGTCTGAGTATCTTTGAAACTGGTTTTCTGTGGAACCCGTGTCAAAATCTGGTGCATGTGGGTTGAGAACCCCTTTTTCCACTGATCAAAGTCTGCTTTCCTCTGTTTTGTTTGACCTGAGCATGCCTACCTTCCATCTGTTTGTCATATCGGGCCAGCGTCCAGGACTGGGCTGTGTGGCTTCTCCTGGTCAGAAAGCTTACATCTCCCGGAGCGAATTGCATTCAGCCAGTGAACACACAGGGCAGTGTGGAGATGGGCTTTTATTCATAGGGAACCAGATATCCATTTTGGTGATCAAATATTTATTCCCTATTATCTCCTTGTTGCCAAGACTACTGTGTATAGCACATTTCTATAAGGAACTAGAGTGCACAAGCATTTACCTATATCAGTAGAAGAAATTTTATTTTGCAAAATATATATTCAGTGATGTTCTCTTGACCAGAAATGAATATGGTTTTCTCTTTAATGCTGATTGAGATCATTCCACGTCTTGCTTGAAGCCAGTATTTTTTTCTTCTTTTAAATATTGCTTTCCTCTAAGAATTAGCATTCTTCCTTACAGCATAAGGCAGTGAGGCCAAAGATGCAGTCATCTTGAAGGCAGCTAAGTGAATTAATCAGTGTGAACTGATGTTAGCTTTCAGAAAAACCTGACTTCTCTAAGTGAACATTTTTGAGGAAATTTATTTAATGTTACACACTGTATTTTTTGTTTGTTTGTTTTTTTGTTTTGTTTTGTTTTTTGGTACCAGGGATCGAACTCGGGTCCTTGTGCTTGTGAGGCAGGCAGCAGCACCACTGAGCTAAATCCCCAGGCCAACACATTGGCATTTTAACTATTTACAAAGTACTGACAGAGCCCTATGAAGGAGCTAAAGTTAGACAGCAAATCTGATCTACAGGAGCTATCTGTGTAATGGGCCTCACTGGCGTGAAAGGCAGTGGGATTCACAGCACGATAGGATGGGAAGAAAGTGTTGCAGGAGGGTAGAGTAGGAACAGGTCAGTTCTGACTAGGGGAATTTTCAAGAGGGCTTCAGGGAAAATGCTAACTTTGAGTCGACCTTGAAAGATAATAAATGCAAGTAGCCCTTGCTACGTGTTGACTGGATGCCAGCACTGTTTGAAGTGCTTCAAGCTTATTGACTCTTTTAATTCTCATAATGAACTTAAAATCCATAAGTCCTGTTACAATTCCTTTTTATGGTTGCATACCTGAAACATAGAACAGCTAGCAATTTGTCAGTGGTCAGGAACTAATAAGCAATGGACCCAGCATGTCAACAAGGAATCTGGCACTACGTTGCTGGTCCTAACCAAAACACCAGGTTACTTCCTGCCCTGGTTAAGTAAGATGTCCACAAGCTCACTGAAGCAGTGGCTGTAGCTCAGTTACATTCATGGAGAAGAGAATGCTCAAGGATGTCTGAAAAATCCAAAGTTGATTACTGTGGCTTGAATTTGAGAGGAAAAAATAGAGAGCTATATAGATATATCTATATACACTATATAGTTATAACGTCTATACACATATATATTTATCTATATCATGCATACATATATGTGATATAGATATATACATATATTATAGATAATATATACACATAATATATATGAAGAAAAAGAGAGGAATTGTAGAAGACTAGGTGTTCATAGAAAACGAGCAGAGTAGATGGCCAAGGATTTGGAATGTTGACCTGAGCATTTACAGCGGGAAGCACGGAACAGCTGTGGTAAGATTATTTTTGCACTAATAGCTTGTAGACAGGAGGATGAGGGATTGAGGGAGGGCATCGTTTAGGGATCTGTTAATTAATTAATTCCCTGAACACAGTGTGTTGGGTTCCCCCTATGTACAAAGAACTGTTCTGCATGCTAAGAATACAGCAGGGAATAAGGGAAACAAAATCACACACAACTTAACTTTGCAAACAAATAATGCACGTGGAATGTAAGTAAAGGGAAAATTAAGCCAGATAATTATCTTCACGTGGTTGTGAAAGAGGAACTAGAATGATGCGACGTGACCCAGAGGGAACAGGGGCAGAGGAGTGACCCTTTCAGGATGGCGGTGAGCCAAAGCCTCCAGGAGAAAGTGACATTTGAACTGAGACCTGAAGAACGACACACGAGCCACTCCCATTTGAAGGCAGGTCAAAGGTTCAGCAGAATCAGATTTGGGTTCGTGAAAAAGAACGTTCCAGGCAGAGTCGACAAATACACAGGTTCTTAGCTGGGAGAGACCGTTGGGGGCTCAAGGCACAGGGAGCAGGCTAGAAAGAAGTGCTTCGTAAAAACGAGGAGACCCGCATGAGTTGAGGTTGGAGGGATAGAGCCAGGAATTCGTAGTGAGGGCGGCAACATTTGGATCTTACTTCACATGATCTCAAAAGCCACTGGCGGGCTTTAAGTAGATAAATGACTTATCCCATAACTCTGGATAATGTGTGGAGGATGTGTTATATGGGGGAAAAATGAAAGCAGGGAGATCAGTTAGGAGCACAGCCCGGGTGACAAGCCCAAGGGTCTGCTGCCAGAAAGTGTGACCCATGTAGGAAAGACAGGACTCCCACCTACATCCCACTTCCTCCAAATGAGCTCGAACTTTTCCCCAACTACACACTCGTAAGACAAAAACACCTTTGTTTCATGTTGGCGTCTCTGTGGGGGTTGTGCTGCGTGGATAAATTCTGTTCTGCAGATGTGAAGTCAGCAAGTCACGCTGTGGGACACTCTCCTTAATTTTCCAGTGCTGAACCATGTTCCCCGCAAGGGCTGTCTTTGGAGGAGATGCGCAGGAGTCTCCAGTCCTCCACCGTCGACAGATATGGTGAGTGGACAGAGTCTAGATGCGCTAAGAAAACTACCCTAGGAAGGAGGTGTCCAGTCCTGTGATAACAAGGGAGAAAACACTGCATTGTGTGATATCTAGAAATAAAAGTTGCTTTTAAATATTATAAAACCTTCACTCTGGCCTTTGAAGTCTTTTGTAACTAACTCGTTACCTTAAAGCCTAACAAGGTAAGTGTAAGTGCACGCGAGTGTGTGAAAGTACTCCTATAAAGTACAACTGTCTCCACGAGAAACAATCTGTGGCCTCTTGTGCCATTTCAGACACTTTGTTGTCACATTATTGAACCCATCGCTTCTCAGTCTCATGTCACGGGAGTGTGGGGAGGAGAAGAAAACAAGGCATGAATTTTCATGATTGCATCATAAGCGTGGGGAGCTCTTCCCCGTTACCCAAGCACCCAAGGGTGAAATGTAATTCCACCCTTCTCCCAAAGAGTTGGAGAGGAGGCACGGGATGGAGGCGCACTGGGGGGCCCATTTCACACAGGATTGCTTCAGAACAAGTGAACACAGTGCTTTGAAATAATTAACAGAGTTCCGTGGGAGCCCCCGGGAGCTGGAGGATGGACAGTCACCTTTATCATCAGCCTCTGTATCAATGTCCTTTGTCAAACCTTTAACCCTCAGAAGCTATATATTTAATTGGGAGTTTAGGACAATGGGCCCACTTATTTCCGGTAACTTCTTCTGACTATGTGCAGGACTGAAAAAAAAAATCTGTCCATTAAAGAGATCAGACTTATTTCAAGAGCTGGGTTTGCAGAAGAATGAATCGGGTGCAGTGTGCCTGGCTCTCTGGAGACCCCGGGCTTTGGGATCTTCACCACTGCACCCTGTCGGCAGGGTGTCATTACCTAGGCCGTGAGAAAGCTTCTAATAAACAGAGGAGAAATTTGTTTTCAATAGATGCAGAGAAACTAGTTGAGTACATTTTAAAAAAAAAGAAGAAAAGAAGTGTGTTGTGTTTACTTAGCATAGACATGGAGAATGCAGGGACGCTTTTCTATTACTGGGTTTACGACATGATTGGCCGGTCCAGGAACAGATCCTCTAGAGGGAAAAATGTGCACCAAGTGTCACAGCATCTCATTTTTAATAAACAGCCTACTGTTCCTGCAAAGCTTTACAGGCTATCGATGAGACAGCGCAACCACGAAGTACAGGGCACCTTCTGAAATTTGTGCTTTGACCAGAAGTCTTTCTTTTGTGGTGGGGTTTCAAGACGAAGTATCTCTTTAACTTAGAGGTCTGTTCTTAAAGCTCTAACAGTCCTCCAAGATGCAGAAGGCAAACGGGATTTCATGGTGCAAATCTGAACTCTCCTGTACATATCTGTACTGGGGGCATATTTGTATGGAGTACAAAGTGGATGTATTTAATCCCTACAGAAGAAGCAGATGTATTCAATATCTCCCACCAGGAATATCACGTTATAGAAGAAAGAACTCTTTAATTGCCTTCCCTCTTCTTTTCATAGACCAAATATGGTTCAGTGGAAACTTTATGGAATATTTCTTTTAACTCCAAAGGGGGCAGAGATAAAGAATGAAGACAAAATTAAGTATATAGTTGTTTTCTCTTTATTTGAGAACTATTGCCCTAAAATAACAAAACACTTAAATGTTGCTCGGTCTTCACAAGCCTGTGGTCAAGTTGAGTCCCTCATGAGCCAAGTGGCTACCCAAGTCCAACAAATGCTCCTCCATTCTCTGGCAAAAGCATCATCCACAGTAATGCCAAGCTCAGTGCCCTGCTTATTTTGTCACCCATCCCTGAAGGAGAGCTGGCACACACAGGTGGGACGTGTGTTTAAATCAGATTTCCACCAGAGTCCTGTGGGGCAAGAAGTACTGGAATATCACAGGTCAGTGAAACTGTATATGGTACATTAGAAGGTTGATCATAGTATTGCTTCTCGGCCTTTTGGCTAAGATCAAGAGTAGAAGGTTGATCATGGTAATAAAAGGATTACCAGCTTATTAAAGAATCACTCTATGCCTAGAATGAAGTCACATTTTCAGGCTGGACAAAGGAAATATTTTTGCTCTAGCATGTAAATTTTTGGTCCACCCAGGATAAGAATCTGTGATGTGTGCTAATTTCTCCACCAGCACAATCTTCCTTTTAGCTGAACAGGGGCCAGCCCCATAGGACGTCGGGGAGGAGGTTCCGCAGCAGCAGCACTTCTGTGTTGCCTAAGAGATCTGACAGAGACTTTGCTGCAGAAAACAAATATGCCACCCAGCTGCAGACTGCAGGATGGGCTAATGAAAATGGAGGTGTCTGGGTTGGTCCTGGAAACTTAGCTATCAAGGGGAGCAGAAGCAGCAATAGCTGTTGACAAATGTGCCCATCTTCACAGAAGCCATGAATGGAATCCTCCCTCCAGAGTGGAAAGGTGGCTTCTTCCCCACATATACCCCTGTGTTCTGCACAGTGGCCTGGCACTGAGCCACTAGGTGCATTTTCTGGACACAGCGATGGCTATTGCTTCAAAGGGCATCTAATGCCACTGCTATATCAATCTTTGCATATTAATGCGCATGTAAAACTTGAGCTACCAAGGAGAAAAACAATTTAAAAAAATAAAATAGGAGCCATCCTGCTACGGAGAAAGGCTCTTTCTTTTTCTCCAACTTTTTGACCCTCATTTATTTGGCACACACTGGTGCCAGACTGTTCGTTGTCTTATATCCTTTACCAGCTTTATGAGTAAGCACTATCAGTTCTCCCACTTGCAGAGGGTGCTTGCAGATGCTGCGGCTTAGAAAGCTTAGTGTGATGAGTCACGGAGTCACCGAGCAACGGGGCTAGGATGTAAGCCTGATAGAAAAGTTTTCTGTGGCTACCCTGACTTACCACCTTACTGGATCATCCCTTCTTTTTCTTTGTGCCACCCTCAAACTTTTAAAATATATACATATTTTATTTTGAAGTAGGGTCACACTAAGTTCCAAAGTTGCCCAGCCTGGGCTCAAACTTGCTATCTCCCTGCCTCCACCTCAAAGAGTGCTGGGATTAAAGCCTGTGCCACCACCCCTGGCTCTGAACTCATTTCTGCTTACCCTGCACTCATCATGCTGCCTGTCAGCACGGCTCCACGTCACATGTCCATGATTTATGTCATCCACTGGCTGCCACCTCTCTTTTCCTTTTAAACTTTGGTATTGCTTTCCAGCTGCTCCCCAAGTCCAGGCTGCTCACAGGACCCAGGAGAGCTGCCGGTCAGGCTAGGGAGGAAAAACAGGAAGATGTCCTGCATGGCAGATCAGTAACAGCTGAACTTTTTTCTGATGCAGGCTATGTGTCTGATCCCCTGAGCCCCATGCATTTTCCTTCTTGCCGGGATAGTGGCAGCTTTGAGGACAGCAGCTGACAGCATTTGGCATACACCTAAGGAGAATTTTCCCCAAAACTGACAGCAAGGATTCCAACCATGGCAGGCTTGCTTCCAATTATAGTATTTTACCCTCCAAGGTCTCCTTAAATTGACTTGTTTATACTGGTCTGACTTAATTTCCTACTACAAGTTGGGCTTTGGATTTGTGGCTACAAAATGAAATCCAAAAGAACCAAGAATGAATGTATGCATATAAAAATGTTTTTAGTTTTGTAAGTGAAAAACAAATGTATCTTATTACTTGGGCCTGGGGCCTACATTGTGGTGAGCACTTAATGATTGTTATGTTTTCCTAATCTGAATTCTGTAGACTTGTGTTTGAGAACCATTGGCTCGATTTCTTAGAATATTGTTCATATTATTAATTCATGATGTTACTTCAGGTGTTCAGCTCTGTGATTAAAGTTTTTTAGTTGCATAGAAAACTGATTCAGAAGTGTATTTTCCAGAAAGACTTCCACTGAGGATATTCTTCTTTCAGACATATTGGTAAAGAGTAATGACCTTTATATCAAGAAGTCTTCAAAAATATAGCTCTTAATTATTTAGCTTCCTTTCCATGTCACAGGAAGTGCTCTGCACTCTACTTAGGCAGCTAGGTGCTGTCAGGACTAACTTCATAAATGCTACTGGGTCATTTATGCCCCACTAATGCCAAGTGACCACTTATACTGGAATCTGGCACAGATCAAAGGTGCTTTCTGCTCTCAAGAAATGAGAATTTGGTCCTCTGTGTTGGTTCCAGCCAAGAATGCACAAAGAATTCCACCAGGTGAAATGGTTTTGCCATTGAAAGACAGATTGGAAAAAAATGGACATGATATCAGGAGAACTCTGTGATAATTACTGCACTTGATGTCACAAAGAGAAATACAATTAAGAAGATTGACATTCTCTACATCAAGGTTTCTCAACCTTGGCAGTACAGACGATTTCAGACAATGTAAGGCTTTGTTGTTGGGGGCTGTTCTGAGTAATGTAGAATGTTAACAGCTTTCTGGCCTTTTATTACCAAGAGGCCAATAGTACTCCCTGTGACACTTAATGCTATTTATCAATTTGACTGGGACACAGGATGCTCAACAGCTGGTTAAATATTATTTCTTGGCAAGTCTACCAAAGTGTTTCCAGAAAAGAACAGCATTGGAACCAGCGCACCGAATAAGGTGAGTCCCTTCTCCAGCGTGGATTGGCTTCCTCTAACTATGGAGGACCTGCATCAAACAAAAAGACACAGAGAGGATTCCTTTACTCTGCATGGCTGCTTGAGCTATAATATGGATCTCTCCTGTCCTCAGAACAGCTGCTTCTCAAGCTTTTACACTCACACTGGTGTTTGCATTGTAATCTCCCCTGCTCTCTGGCTTCTGAACTTTATGACCAGCTATTTTGAGAGTCCAGCTTGCATACAGTGGATAATTGTATAGGATACACACACACACACACACACACACACACACACATATATACACACACACACATGTATACATGCATACCAATGTATACACATATATGTATATGTACACAAGTTTACTGTCTGTGTTCATGGATAACACTGGAGAATTTAACCAACTACAGATATAAAACATAAAAAAAATCTACTTCTGCACTGGATATTTTGCTTTTTATTATTATTCCCTAGAAAATACAGTGTAATGACTATATACATTTTATTAGATATTATAAGTAATCTAGAGATGACTTAAAGTGCACTAGAAGATATACACAGCTTCTATGCAAATACCACACCATTTTATATGTGAGGCTTGAGCATCCGTGAACATTGGTTTCTAAAGAGATCCTGGAACCAGTTCCCTGTGGATATTAAGGGAGTTCTATCTATCTGTCTCCTATTAGTTCTACTTCTCTGGAGAACCCCAACTAATACACTTCCTCCCCAGATTGTGGCAATCGACAGGGTCTAGACATTTCTAAACACTCCCTGGAGAACACAACTGCTCATGGTTGAAAGCTACTGCTCGGAACCCACAGAAGACAATGAGGGGTCATAGACCCTGCTTCTGGCTGGCTACATTCAGTTACATATGCTCTCTCTTCCTCTGGAGTAGTATGGGCTCATACAAATGGAACTGAGTGGTAGAACAGCTGACTGCCCCTTGGATGTCCATACAAGATCATCTCTTCTCTTGCCAGTTAAAATTCTGTTTTTGAGGGATATTTCTATTAGGAGAACAGAAACTCAGACTCTGAAATCTCTTTGAGCCTCCTCTGATGACCTACAGTTGCAAAGTTGCAGCCTCCACACGTTCTGATTAACTTGTAGATAGCCCAATGTGAGTCTACAGGCAAAAATTAAAACCATGGTACTTCCAATTAGATTTATTCTTTTTAAGCCTCCAGCTTATTCATTTCACTACCCAATTATTCTGAGTCACAGACGCTCTACCCCACCATGCAAGTTCCCAAAGGGCCCTATAATAAGCAGGGCCAAGGAACCTGAGGGGGATGCTCAGGCATAAAACCTTTGGGCAAAACATAGAAAAAGAAAAGGGAGCTGGTTAAATGACACCAGTCTCCATTGCTCCCTTTCTGTTGCTTTATTATAGCTACTCAAGGGAATGGGCCAATACTAGCTTAAGGTAATTGGGAGCTTAATCCATTAGAGTTGAAAGAAGAGATTATTTTAGCAAGTAAAGATTACTTTGGCAAGTAAAGGAACACTTCAGCAAGGAGAGAGGGGGGAAAGAGGGACTGAGGGGGGGAGGAAGAGAAGAAGGAGGAGAAGGGAGGGCGGGGAGGAAGGAAATATGTCTGGAGAGAATGTAACAGTCACGACATACAGAAAGTCAGAGGTGTGTGATCAGGACCATGGATAGTACCAGGGTGAGCCAGATACCCTCCAGCTTCGCAGGGTAAGAACTGGTATTCAGCGACAAAGAACTGCTTCTGAAATGACCTTCTTTTAGAAGGGGATTTTCTAGAACAGATTTGTCAAGCTCTCTTTCTTTGTTTCCTCTAATTAGCCACCTCTTCTCTTCACACTGCATTTCCTCACGTTGCGGGCTTCCCTCTGGCTCTTGTCAAGTATCTGCAAATAATGAGACTAATGTGTCTTGATTCCTGAGAAGAGGAACGGTTTCAAAGATGCCAACCTGTAGCCCACCAAAACCTTTTCATTACTGCACCACTAATGGGCCCAGGGATCGTCTTAGAACTTGTCTTAAGACCATGGGATTTTTAGATTTTTTTTTTCTTTCTTGCTGAAAAATGTCTCTCTAATTGCTTTCTTTTTCTGCTGGTAAAAATGAACTTCTAAGATCATGTTTTTGCATGCTTAGCACATTAAATATTTTTCCACATGCATGCAGCACTGAGCTCACTCCAAAGATGTTCAATTAACTGTAATTGTAAGCCAAATTACAGCGGCACCAGGAGAGAGTTATTCCAACAGCGTGATTATTTGGTTTAAATAATTTCCAAAGCTGACATTTCTCTAGGAAAGAGAAAAAGTGAGTGCTTGTGTTAGGAGAAAAGGTTAATGTTAGACAGTCCATCTAAAATTTAAGTGTAATTTCTTTCCTTAATGCCTTCCCTTGCTTTCTCCCTCCCTTCCTCTCTCCCTACTCCTCTCCCTCCTTCTTTCATTCTCTCCCTCCACTATTCCCTCTCTTTCTCCTTTCCTTTCTCCCTTCCTCCATCCCTCCCTCCCTCTGCCCTTCCTGTGTGACCTTGGGCAAGTGGTTTAGCCTCTCTGAGCTCCAGTTTGTTAACTGTAAGACAACGATAACACAATTTATCTTGTATAGTTGCTGTGAGTATTTCAAATGATATGACATGTGTACTGTAGTTTTTGGCACAAAATAGTAGAAGCTGTTCTTTGTTGTTACTGGAATATCACCATCCATCCAAAGAACTATATTGTAAAAAGCAAGCATGAGAAAAGCAGAGATTTTTAACCCACTGTAAAAATAGCCACCAATGTCCTGAAAACCCCATCATCACTAACAGCAAACTGCTGAGCTTATGTGTCAGAGGCAGACTGAGCCAGGGTGTAGCAGACTTTAGGTAGCAACATCAGTCAATACAAGAAACAGAAAGAATTCCCCTAGCAAGAAGGGTGCTAAGTAAAAACTAGATAACACATTTACTGAGTTTCTGTTATATGCCAGGAACAGTATTTGATTATTTTAAATGTATCATCTGACCTAATTTTCTGCATAGCCTGGAAACAAGGATTTTTTTTTTAATTTTATTTTTTAGTGGGGAATTCATGCTCAGAAGAGCAAGGTGACAAAACCAAGCTGGTAGAGGATAAGGCCAGTTTCCAAAGCTAGTTTTGTCTTGTACAGTTGCCATGACTTGTTCACTACCCAACAGTGCCTTCACTTCGAAGGAGGAAAAGGTAGGACAAAGCACACACGCACAGTCCAGAATTTTGTTGGAAGTGGGCACATCTGCAGCACCCTAACTCAGGAGGAAATTTGGGGAAATATCACGAGTTTAAGAAATCAGAAAAACAAGCCCCTTGGGATTACTATGGCTCATTAATGTAAAGCAAGGCTTAAAAATAATCATTTTCTCTGTTGTAATTATGAAAGAGAAGGGGCTGAAAAAGTCTCAGGGCTCAAAAAAAAAAAAAAAACGCATTGCTATTTTATAGGCAGGAAGACCCAGAAAGTTTGACAGAAACAAGACTCTCCCCATGATAAGCAAGAACAAAAGAGTTGTGAGGGCAGAGCACAGCAATTAGGGAAGCCAAGGAGCCTCGTTTTCCTCTCCTCATTAGTACCCTGGGTAAGGAAAGTGAGGAGAGGTGGTGCAGCCTTTCTCAGAAAGATTTGAGCACCATATTCCTTCTTAGTTTGGTATTGCTTATAGTTATTCAAGCATGTAGACCCAAGAGCTCCCCTTCATCAGTTTCCTTCCATGTTTCAGGAACCACAAGGGCAAAGATGAGCCATTTGCCATTTGCAATCCTTTCGAGCAGCAGCTCAAGAATCGGCTGCAGCAATGAGACTGTGGTCCGGGACTGCCAGCTCAATTAGCGCTGTGTGCAGAACATGATGGAGAAGCAAAGTTCCTCTCTCTCCTTGGATGTCTTACCTTTTATGAGGCTAACTAGAAATAAAAAGAGCAGGGATTGCACATCTCTCCCTGGGTCAGAGATCCAAAGCAGCACAGCCGCCAACACAGTGGCAGAGTGCTAATTAAATTAGGTTCCTTGAATTAAAACCCTGCCACGGGTGTTGGGCCTTGCAGATGAGGGTACATCTTTAAAGCACTCCCAGCCCAGCTTTATGTGTAATTAGTGGGATAGGAAGAATATTATCTCAACTATGTGTCTTTCGAGCAATGGGCTCACACGCAGCAGAAAAGCATCTTCACCATTTTCAAAGGAGGTTTTTAAGCTTACTAGTTTCACTGACCTCTCTTCTTTAGTCTCGCCGTATCAGGAAAGGGTAAGATTGAAACAAGACCATGAAATGTGAAAAAAAATAACATCGTTTTGTCCTTCAGATCTTCTCTCGTAATAACCCATGGTCTGCTTAATACTGCTTCAAAAATCAGACCACAGTGAAGAATATCAAGATGCAAAGTAATTTTTTTAAATTCCTGAAGCTCAAATCAGAGCAAGGGAAAAGAATCAATGTCAATGTGAGGATAGCTTGAGAGCATCAAAATAAAAAATTAGACTGAAATATATATATATATATATATATGTATATATATATGACCATTAACCCCCTTAAAATATCCCTTTCTCTTTAAAAACACGTGTGCCATTGCTCTTGCCACTTTCTGAAGCAGATCTGCAAGTTCTCTTTCGAGTCTTTAGCTGTGTTGTCACGGCTGCCTCATTTCCTGAATTGCTTTAGAATCTTTACTTTTCCTTTTGACTTTGAGGAAGAGCCAGAAGCTGCATGGTGGCACATCCAGTGAGTAAGGTGTCTGAGGACACACTGGGGATTTTTGAGCCTGCCTTTCTATTGCATGACACTTGGCAGCAGGAATCAGTGTTTTGATCACATCTTGCGAAGACATAAAGAGGACCTCCAGAACTGCTTCAGAACGTGGCAACAAAAATGGGGCAAATGTGTTTGAGGCAAGGGGAGTGTTTGGGGGGTAATTAGTGGCAAACATGTCTTTTACTATAATATAATTTTTATTTCAACTTTTACCATATATTTCAATCACACCTCACAGGGCATGAAACTGAAAATAGCTTAGAGCAGTTGTTAAACTTTCACCTGCATCAGAATAATTGTTGGTGAGACCGAAGGTCATTTTCCCTGGTTCCCAAACAGCATGCAGATCAGTGACTCACTGTAGGACTTGTGCTTCCTTCTCCTCTCTCTTCTCCTAAGACTCCATATCCCCTCCTCCAAGGCATTGCTACCCTTGGAGAAGTAGGAGCCTAAGAGGATTGGCCTCGGGCTCTGCTGTCCTGGTGAGACCAAACTAGGAGAGGCAACATGAAAATGAGTTGAAGTTTGACTATTAACTCCCTTTTAGTAAAATTTGGTCTGTGGAATTAAAGAAGAAATCAGTCAATAATGCAATGACAGAAATAATGAATTAACAGACGGGCAGGTTTAATGGGCAACTAGGTTGAAACAGCAATTCTGCTTTGCTTGGGTCAGCCCTTTCTAATCTTGCACTTCCGGCAGTCACTGCCTCACAATCTCTGGGAATGTTGTGAGGCAGGAGATTAGGGTGTGGCACACCGGCTGAGTAAGTGGGTGTGATGTCAATAATAGGGATCCAGGAAAGGTGCAGAAAAACTGTTCCTAAAGCCCTGGAGCCAATCGGAGAAAGCTATCTTCAGTTTTTGTGAGAACTCTAGCAAGTTTTCGGTAGGACAGCCTAGACCTGAGGAGACAGCTACAAAGGTCTTGGCCACTGTGTTCTCCCTCACAGGGATCCTCTCTCACCCCCAGAGCAAACCTCCTTTCCTACTTTTAAATGGCCCACATTTGCTCTACAGAACACGTTTCTTTTCCTACCTTTAATAAATGTAAAATCCTTGCTATATATTTCACTTGTCCAATTATTTCTACAGGACAAAAAACCTAGGAAGCTCTTCTGGAATGAGTCTCCAGCACCCCAGAACCTGGTAACAGTTGTACTGAGCACTAGTATATTGGGCATGGTCTTTGCAAGCACCACAGTCACCAGAGAAATCAGTGTGTTACTAAGGATTTGATGCCTTTGCTTTGTATTTCTCTAAACTGATTTATGTTTCCCAGCTTTTGTTAAATCTCTCATTCTACTGACTTGCTTACTACCTTTCCTGCTTTATTAGAATATTAATCTGTAGCCTTTACATCATTACCGGTAACCTTTTCCCTCTCTAGTTGCTTATTTAGAGTCTCTCTGCAAGGCGGAAAAGACTTCTTACCTGCTCCTCAGGAAGTTCTGTCATTTGCATGAAAATAAGTGTCTTCCTTTGCTCTAACTCTTTAATACATTAAGCATGGAAGTCACGGGGGTGGATGGGTGGTGGTGGTGGTGTTTAAAAACTAGTTCCAGAAGAATAAGGAAGCACTCATTAAGTTTTGCCATACTAGTCCCCCCCACAGCATGGTTCCTCCTTAGTGACATGATTGCCTTGCCTACCCTTGTGGTTATAGAGCCCCACAGAGAGGACAAGGAGGCTGAATAAAAGGCAAGAAACAGACTGCTGGATCAGAAAGGCACCAAATTAAAGGTAAATAATGCAATGAGAAATACTAAAATAGCAATATGGTATTGTGAGTCTACTCCTCTGCAGAACTCAAAATGTCTCAAAGTTTTGGTGACATCCACATACTCACTAAAATTCTTCCATCTCATAGAATGCAAAGTTAATGCATTCTTTGGGCTAGTTTGGCTGGTCAAATCTGTGCAAAGCAAGCACATTTGTAAAAATTCTAGTAATTAAAATAATTGGCTAGCTAAGAAAAGACTGTCCCAGTTAATTGGTCTTCATTGAAGAAACATTAGGCTTTAGGGAAAATGCATGTTTAATAGAAGTAATAAGTTATTAATACAAATGGAAATTCTGCAAAACGTAAAATAGTGAGTAGTGGAAACTGTTCAAGTTACTTGCAGAAGCTAAATTAGTATGTTACTTTTTGCCACTCTATCCATTAAGCTGTTAATTGATTTAAAATATTAATATAGCACAAGAAGCATACAGAGATACCTCTTTATTTGCAATTTTTCTGTCAAATGTTACTACTGTATGGAAAATGATTAATCATAATATAAACACACATTGCAATTAATCAAAGCCACAGTCCACAAGAGAGAGGCAGGAATGCTTACTAACATGCTTACAAGTGTTCTTACCTGGTTAAAACATGGATTCTTCTTTATCCTGTTATAATTTTAAGTGATCTACTGTAAAAGTCATGTTTCCTCTTTTTTGTGTAGATACCACAGAGTTATTTATCCCGTGGTGCTAATTTATGGTGTTCCTATGTAAAATATGGCCTTAATAACTATCAAAGTAGCACAATACATTTAAAAGTAGCTATCAGTGGAGCCTCCTGGGAGAAGATGACTGGTTCTCTGCACAGTCTTACAGCTGCCTGTCACCCTGCTCGGTCACTTGAGGATTTCATTATGGAGTACACAGCAGGGGACAGAATGTTTGCTGGCACTGGCTAGGGCTTTAGAACAAACCATGCATAGGCTGAAAAGACTCCTGTTCCCTCGTTCTTATAAAGCCTTCTCAGGTAGAGGTGCATTGGAGACTCTTCATACCTACTTTCTTCCCCTACTTTCCCTAGTTCCCAAACTGGCTTGCTAAAAACTTTTTTTTAAAATATAATGCTTAGTTCACAGGAGTTTGCAGCAGACTGTTCAGAAAGATCCTGGTATTTGTCACTCAGTTTTCCTCAACAAAACATCTTTCATGTCTTTAATACAGCATCGACCTCAGGAAATGGACATCGGCACGTGCTATGATTTTAGTGTAGGCATTCCTCCAGAACTCACGCTTTGGGACTTAACCCCAACAGGTTAAAGCTAGGCCCCCTGGTAACTCCCTCCTTACCGGTCAGTTTAAGTCCTTTATGAAAGAGTCATCACCCATCCTGTTGCAGTGATCCATGCACATCCATGTTTATAGCAGCACAACCCATAACAGCTACATTTTTGAAGGGGCCTACATGTCCATCATCAGATGAATGGATAAAGAAAGTGTGGCATTTATATACAATGGGAAACTACTTTTCTATGAAGAGGGTAAATTTGAGTTATTTGTAGGAAGAATCTCACATGTTTTCTTTTTCTTTTCTTTTCTTTTCTTTCTTTTTTTTTTGGTGGTGGTGTGGGGAGTACCCGGGATCGAACTCAGGACCTTGCACTAGCAAGGCAGGCAGCAGAACCACGGAGCCATTGAGCCAAATCCCAGCCCTCACATGTTTTCTCTTAACGAGAAATCCAGGGTAGATATAAATCAAAGAGTAAAAATAAAAGATAGATAATAGGAAACTGGGAGATAGATCTTTAGGAAATGGGGAGGGGCCGTGGGATGAGATTGGGTGACAGGAAGGGGACCAGAGAGAGTTAAGATGTGTTGAGCACATGTGCCTAGCCTCCACAATGCGATCGTTCCACATCCCAAGCGTGTACTAATAAGATAGAAGCTACGAAAGTCGTCAGAGAGCTGCTGTCCCTTCAACTTTTCCATCAGGAAAAGACTCCTAAACAGCGCCCCCGTGAGGAAGAGGCCTTCAGAGACTCCCAGACAGGCGGGGGGTGCCCTGATCTCAGGCTCCAGTCTACAGAGCTGTGAGAAATAAATGTGTGTTTGTAAATTAACAAGTCCCGCCTGGGACTGGTGGTGTATGCTTGTAATCTCAGCACCATGAGGACGCTAGCAGTAGGATCTTAAGTTCAAGCCTAGCCTGGGAAAGTTACTGACTTAATGAGAACCTGCCTCAAAATAAAAATCTAAAAGGGCTGGGGATGTAGCTCAGTGTGACCGCCCTGGATTCAATCCCCAGTACTGTAAAAAATGGATTAATAAATTCGAAGTCGAGGGTATTTTGTTACAAAAGCACAGACAGCCCACTCTCCTAGTTAAAAGGACTTGTTACAGCTACTTTGAAGAGTTCCTAAGCCTGTCTTATTTCATGAGCTTCAGTAGACAAGTCACAATAAACTGAAGGGAAAAAGAAAAAGAAGAGTGGGTACTCTGAAGCCAGAATACTTAATTCCTTTGTTCTCTGAAGTTTCACACAACCTACTTGTTTCCTTGACCCATCTGTGAACTCTTCCTTGGAGTTGAAATCAGGGAAGAAATACCACTTACAAGAGCATTACAATTTTAAATGCCACTAAAAAGAGTATTACAGTGTTAAATGCCAAGAACGGGAGCGTTGCACTTTTAAAATCTCTTCACAACCATTTTACGACAATCATGTGAAACCGTGATTTAAGTCTCAGTTGTAGAAAAAAATTAGTCTCGATTGCTAGAATGTTCACTTTCAATTCAAGCCCTATTCGTAGAAACTTGAACTTATGAATATGCTTGTGCTTATACATACTTGAACATGTATGTTTTCATTATTTTATTTTTCAATTAAATGATGTAATTATTTTAAAGATTATGTCAAACGTCTGCCTTTTGCAATATATGGCTTCAATATTTTGAAGCCTTTCCCATTAAAATAGAAGTAGAAACTGAGTAAAACATGAAAACTTTTCTTGTTGAACTTGCCAGAAATAAGAAAACTCTTTACAAGAAAAATAAAAATAAAATCCACAATGATCTGGAAAATCACAAAGGAAAAAAGTCAAGATTGCCTTGAAAATGGTAGAATATCCCTATCTAAATTGGAGGTTAGACTTAGAGCCCAAAGTGAAGGAAAAGTTTATTGAAAATGGTACATTAAATGGACTTTAAAAGTTATCATCCAAAAATTAGTATTGATGTGATGTACAAATGACAGGTAAGCCATCTGAGTGAAAATGAGAGGAAGCAACAAATTACAGAACCAGACTGCCAAGAATTGCAAATAGAAAAATCTTTCATTATAGAAAATAGCTATATTTAGTTTGTAACTACAGTATTTAAAGGGAAATTTTAAACAGAATGACATGACAGAAAAAAATCAGCCCAGGTCAATGTGACCTTCCCAAATAAACAGGTAGCTTTGGATAAAGACATTAAATTTTGAAAAATGAAAACCATAATTTTTGAAAGTATAAGCTCTGGGAGTACAGTGAATAGAAAACTAAATACAGATCAATAAGAAAATAGAACTGGCAGATAGGACTTAAGAAATTACCTAGAATGCAATATTTAAGAACAAAAGGGTAGAAAAATTTGTGCTTTTGTGTCTTTCCTTTCATTTATTTGCTACTAGATTTTATTTTATGAGAACAACACAAGACAAGTGCTCATAACCTGTACATGGAAACCACTGTTGTATACCAACATGTATAATCTATGAAGTGAGCTTGGCTCCTTCCTGGCCCTTTCCCTTCAACTACTCTTATCTCACTTACAGGATTATTGGTCTTATAGGCTGTTGCTGGTGATAGCCCTGAGCTCGGGCTCTCCTACTGAGAAGCAGGACTTACCACAGCTGTTGTCCAGAGACTAAATGAAACACGAACCTGTAGAGATTCAGCTTCACAGACCGTGCAGTTCAGAAGTAGGGCTTAGGATTTGAAAACAACAGAATCTAACTGTTAATGGAAGAAGTGTTCCACTGTATAGCAGGTCTCAGAGGGGAAGGGAAGGATACTTGGACACCTCTTGCAACCAAGTGTCCAGCTGAAGTACTGTTCGTGGGTAACAAAACAATGATTTCAGCGTAGTACTTGTAACTGTAGCAGCAGTGCAGGTGGAAGACTTGCAGAAGTCATGACTAAGAGAGGACACATGTAGCAGTTCTTTGAGAAAGCTGCAGGGAAGCTTTGAAAAGTACTGACTTCCATCCCTAACCCATAGATTCTAATGGCTGGGGTTGCAGTTTGGGCATGAGGGTTTTACAGCTGTCGTGCCTAATCCAGACTGAAAATCACAAAAGGGCTCTCAAACATTCCTATGTATCAGTATCACCTAGTGAGCTTTATACAACGCAGCATGGGCTCTAGCTTCTCTGTTTGGTCCATATTCCAGCAACATCAGCATCACATGAGAACTTATTAGAAATGAACATTTTCAGGTGCTTTTTGGCCCAAATGAATCCAAAACTCAAGGTGTAGATTCAGCAAATTCCGCTTTATAATCCTTTTAGTCTCCTGCAGACTGTGTGCCGAGAACTTCTGCTCTAAATGGCGCCCTTTCACCCGGGCTGACTCCCAGCTGTGATGCTTCCAGCTCTCTGTCTTCTGTGAGCCCCTTCCCAGTCCCATGCTTCCATTAGAGCATCTATAAAATGGGCTAGTGGTACCTTATTCGTAGCGTTAGGAGCAAAATAAAAGAATAATTGAGAAAGAAGGAGTAGAAGAATAAGACCAGTAAACGAGTAAGAGCACCGTGAGTGGAGCCTCACTATGCCAATTTAAATTGGGTTATGAAAACACATTCACAGTCTACCTTTTAATCACAGTAGTTATTCCGACCTGAACTCACTGGTGCGAAACCTTGGCTTCAAAAACCACTCACCTGGGGAGATTTTATTTCAAGTTCTGATGCCAACTCCTATCTCTGGAGATAGAAAAAAAAAAAAATCTCAGGAGATTTCCACTGCACAGATATAGTTGAGATTCAATGATTTAGATTTGAGTTTGTTAAGCCAATGTATGTATGCTTAGATAAATTTGTGACTTGTTCAATTCTATCAGAATTCTGGGCTTACCTCGGTGGTGAGAGTTTCCATTTATTCTCAGAGATTCTGTTCTTTAATCAATGCCGTGTGTGTGTGTGTTTGTGTGTGTGTGTATGTGCGTGCGTGCATGTGTGTGTGTGGTTTTTGTTGTCTGTAACTATGAATTCATGGTCTCACTGGGAATTTTAAAAAAGGGTAATGTCAAACCTCAGGTACTTCTACAATACAGAAAACCAAAACCAAGATGTTTCTCCTTACACTTCATTTAAAAGCTTGTATTTGTGTGTTTGTAAGGCAGGAACTAAAATAGCTGGTTTTTTTTAAGTGAGTTTTGTCAAATGAATTTGATTACAAATTAGTATTCTGTGTCACTGAAAAGAAAGACTGACTATTGAAAAACAGTATTGCAAAGTCAAATAGGCGCTTGACCAAAGATTGGAATTTCGGTCATGTTTTTGTCCCCACTTACGTGTAACTCCGTCCTCAGCCCCTCTAGACCTGCGCAGTCTCCATCTGCTATGAAAAGAGGGAAGAGTAGAATTTGTGGTGTCCAGGGTCCCTACTGGCTCTAATGTTTTATGAAAATAATTGTGATTTTTCTCTTCCGATATCCCCTGTATCCTTTCAACATCAATTAAGTTTGGGCTTAAAGTTGTTCAGAACAACAGAGGACAATGTTATCCCAACATGCATTTTAATTCATGTGTTCTTTCTTTTACTGTGTATTTATTGAGTGCGTGTCATGTGCCAGACCCATGTCCTGGGCACAAGGAACTTCACAGAGCTGGAAGAGGTCACATCTTCCCTCATACCGAGCTAATAATGTTTCCCTCCAGAGCCAGGCAGCCTGTGATACATGAAATGTCCTTGTCAGAATTCTACAGTTCTTTCTCCTTCTGCACACCACCTCACATTTTTATTCTAACAGATGTCACAGTGGAGATGGGGGATGAATGGAAGAAAAGATTGGAGACCTGACTGAGATGAAGCTTTTTTAATGATACTCTTAACGAAAGAGGAAGATTCTAATAAGTCATCCATTCCATTATGTGTCTGAAAAAGCCAACTGTTTCCTTACTCCAGATTTTTTCCAGACTTTTGCATTGAAGGCACATTTTTGGATACTAAAATTTATATAGCATATTGAGGAGTGAGATTGTGTACGTAGTTACAGAACTATTTACTTGATAAGCCTTTGGCAGAAGTCAACAAACTACAGTGTTCAAGCCAAATCTGCCACATCCATTCTAAGTTTTTTAAATAAAGTTTTATTTGACCATCAATTCATTCAAATATCACTGATGGCTACTGTAACTCTAAAATGGCTGCGTTGAAGAGTTGAAGCCGCGCATTCTACAAAGCCTGTAGTATTTATAACCTCATCCTTGCTCTTAAGCGTGGAGTTGATGTTTGAGATCATGCATTGACTTCTATCCATGGATGCACGGAGGGCCACACCTCCTTTTCCAGAAACAGCCAGACATTATGGTAGATGGACTCTTCTTCCTTACAGAAAAACCTCTCCATATGACCGGTACATTTATATGCTGATAGACATCACTCAGTAGTATGTGGTTTTAAAAAATTACACACCCTTCAACATTTTAGCAACTTGCTGTTGACGATTTGCTATGCCAGCCAGCTTGAGAAATACAGCCCTGCAGCATTCACTCTGTCCTTCACACCAGTGTTCTTCAGCTATTTCTGTTCACATACCCCTAAAAGAGTCTCAAAAACTCGTGAGCACTCCCTCACACATTTCTTTCACTGACATCCAAAACTGTTCCTAAGTTTAAATAGTAGTCACAGATATAATTTCTAGCCTGTTACAAAGTAGGACACTGTAAGATAAGATGGTTACGCCTCTACTTGGATCCAATGCAGGCAAAGTGCTACAGAAATTGGATGTCACCCTCATTTATGAAGTGGGTGCCGTGGGATCTCCCTGACACCTCCACAGTGAACACGTCCGTCCCCACACCTATGTTTCTCCACAGGAGCCGCTTTGAACTGAAGGCATCACCCTTGACTGAAGCTTGTGCTCCCCTGAGAAGGGGGCATCCGGTGGCTGTGTGTTGTGGAACCTAAGAGGCCTGGCTGGCCCTTTCCCTGCCTTGGGCCCACCCAGGGCTCCTCTGGCCCATCTCGGCCTCTTCACAGCCCCAGAGTCATTTCGGGGCCACGTCTCCGTACACTTCCGGTATCCACACCTCTGTTCCAGAGCATTTCCAGGGCAGCCTGGCCTCAGATCTCTACTTTCAAAAGTGTGGGACTCATCTCTTCTTCAGCATTAGAAATCTCATGCTACTTTTTTTTTCCTTAAACTTACATTTCCATTCCACGCTACCCACAGAAGTTTTTGCTGCTGTAGTACTTTTTTAATACTTTAAAGTCTTTTATTAATCACCTTGTCATACTTCCTTGCCACTTAATTACTATATGTATTAAAATTTAATTTTAAAAGATTTCCTATGGCCATAAGGTTTTACGCGTTGAAACGTCTTCTGGACTGAGCTATCTTCGCAATTATTAGCAATAAATAGTTGATCAGGACAACATAAATACATTATAAATTTTGATAAATGCTACACATAAGAAGTAAAAGTAGAAATGCATTTCCGAAGACAGTGATTTCTATTTTTAATTAGTTTGTATATGTGTGAGGACATATTTACTTCTAGAAAAAGAGTTTTCAGCAACAGTTCTGCTCCATTTTGAGCTTTATTTTTGCAAATGTAAAAAATACAGTGCCCATGGAAGTCATAAAATAAGAAGATGGGAATGGACTTACTTGTTGTCCAGTGTAGCAATGCTCTTCTCTGAACATCTTCTGACTATTTTACTAAAAATCATAGACTAATAAAATGCCAAAAATATTTTAACGGCTTACGAGCTGGCAATATAATCAGATCGTCATTTAGTTTTATTGAAAACAAAGCACCAGAGATCTCTTGAATTCCATAAGCGTTTGTCAACTGGTGCTTAAGGTCATTCCCTTTCTCAACCCTTATATCCTATTTCAAATCATTCTTTTGTCTCATTTGTGCCACCGAAGGGACCAAGGAAGCACAGCGAAACTGGCAAGTGAATGAGGACTTGGCATCTATCATGAACACAGGGCGGAGTATTCACTGGCGAAAGAGAAGACATTGACTACCAGATAGTCTAGAAACCCTCTTCCGCAGTGATCAGGAGACGAGAATCTCCAAATTAACCTTGCCGGAGAATCCCACAAAAAGCTGAATCTCATGAGTACACTCACATCGCTTGGAAGCTCTTTGTGTCTCATTAGTACTGAGCTCTGAACATCTGAGATATTTCTCCCATAAATTTTAAGTCCTTAGAACAGGTTATAATGGTTATAAATGTCATTAGATATTTAATGAAGACCAGGAAATACTTGCAAGGGGCACAGACTTTGGCACCAGTTTATCTGTCCTGGGAATCCTCTTTCTATCTCATTTTCCTAATTAAAAGCGGGGGCATCGCAACCTTCCTAAACAATCTGGATCTTCTGGAAAGAATTACAAAAGGCTCATGTATTCTCAAATACCCAGCCTTGTTTCTCACAGAGTGATTTTCCAGTTATTTCAAAGAGCACAGTTTTTCTGTCACTGGGCATGATATTAGAAGGAAAAGAAAAAAGAAAAAAAATCATGAACAAAGGAAAAAAAATAGTGTGTTTGAGAGTGACTTTTAAAGAATTTCAGCTATATTTATTCCCTGTTCTCTTGTACCTCTTCTGCTAGCCATGGTGACAGCATTTTTTTTTTTTAATGACACAATTGAGTGGTACAGAAGCCAAGGAGGAAATATTATCCAAGGTCAGAAACTGGCTCTTCTGAGCTGTCCTTGAGCTTGGTGGAATATTTCACTCACTGGATGAATCTCCCTTGAATTTTCTTTTCTTTGTTCAAACAATCATTTTCCAAGGGCAATAATTGGGGCAAAATTATTGATCACAGGGACTGTACGGAATTAAACTCTACTTTAAATTTACAACACAGGAATGTGTAAGGGCATAGAAATTCAACCCAAGAAATTCAAGTAGAAAGCCTAATTCTTTCTTCATTTCCTTTGTTTGTCTGCTTTTCTCTCAAATTGTTTAAATAATCTCTGTTTCTTCGCTCCCTTCTAATGAGTACAAGGTATTAATGAGATTTTCCCTTCTACTAGTAAACAAAAATCATGAGGTGTTTCACATGTATCGTCTTAATATCTAAGATACCTCTTCCTAAAAGTAGTATATGTGATTACTTTAAAGAAGTCCCAATTTTGGAATCAGAAGATCTGAGATTGACCATTTAACTATACTGAACATTTGTTTAATTATCTATAAAATAGTAGGAACAACTTTTCTGCCTGACATTATCCTGCATATGTGAAAGATGTGTATAATGTAACCAGTATAAGTACATACAGATGAAACCAATAAAATTAAAAGACCAATAAAATTAGTTTCCATTTTTTCTGCTTCTATAATGTGACTTTTGTAAGCAAAAAACACAATGGATTTTACAAGCTTAGTCTTATGAAAAAAATCAATTCATAAGTCATGCCTGTAAACATATTACTATTTATATATTTAATAATGAGGAAAATAGAAAAAACAGCTTGATAGAACACACTAATAATTTTATAAACATTGAATTTGTAGAGAAAGAATCAAAATATCACAACACTGAATTTCACAGTTACACCCACATGCAGATTGCAGAATTATGTTACAGAATGTTTTGATAGAATGTGTTCAATATAAAAATAATCCAATGCAATTTCCACTTAGCGCATTGTACAAAACTCATTTTTAATGTGATCAACAAGTTTACAATCTTTCTCTTATGGTGCTATGTATTCAAAGTGCTCTGTAGCATTGAGGTTGAAGCCAAGGAACAAATACTGTAGAGCTGTACAGTAATAGAGCCCCCAAATGAATGAAATGAGATGTAACGTAGCTGGAATCCACTTACGAAAAGAGACAAATGAGGGAGAGCGGTTGTGGAGTGAACAATACCTTAAGCCAGGGTGGGCAGAAGTACCTCAGCATATACACTTTGATGCGGGCACAACGTAAATGAGCACAGGGTTGAATTTACCACTTTGTAATGAGGACCATTTCCTGGCAAAAATAAAAGAGCCGCAGAGAAAGAAAAAAGATGGAGACACAAAAAGAAAGGAGACAGGGAGAAGCAAATGAAGTTCACATTTCTCCAGCAATTCGCTCTTTCCAATAATCCTCAATATCACCAATAGTCCGTGAGAGCAGTTTTCAGACTTTGGTATGCAATCAGAATTGCCTCCAAGTCTTGGGAAATTGCCGGCTGTTAGGCCCTACCACTGTTTTTAATTTAACAGGTATGAGAGGAATTCAGAAACAATTTCTAGGTGATGATGATGTTCGTAATTAAATGACCAATCCATTATCTAGTCCACCATGCCTAGTCCTGTATATTTTTTGAATACTGAGCAGCTCCATCATTGGTTAAGAGGAAAAACACCCACCACAACGATACGCCAGGGTCACACCTACATAGGACTGTAGATAAGAATACAAAAGAGCCAGCATGGATTGCATGATGACTTAGGAAGTGGTTCTCAGCTTTGGCTACTTTGCAGAATGAAGTAAAATGTGTGTGTGTGTGTGTGTGTGTGTGTGTGTGTGTGTGTAAGAGACAGAGAGTGAAACAAAAGATACAGTTTAGATTTTTTAAAGTTTTTACAGTAAAAGACACATTGCTGCTCTAATCCTGCTTGGAATACTCCCCATCACTTAAAATACATTTACCCCATCATTCCTGCCGCTTTCTGAGGTGGTTCTGGAGTCCTCTTTTGGGACTGCATTTAGGTGAGCTGCCCTGGCCGCCTTGAGGTCCTGAACAGATTCCAAATGGCAATCTTTCATAGTCATTTTGATTTTGGAGAAGAACCCGAAGTTGTGTGGAGCAGATCCAATGAGCAAGGTGGATGAGGACACACAGTAATGTTTCTACAAGCCTGCCTTTCTGTTGGATGGAGCTCTGCAGCAGCCTTAGCCATATTGTGGAATCACATCTCATAAAAACGTGAAAAATGACTTCCAGAACTGCTTCCAGAAGTAGCAAGAATGGTGGGACAACTATTGTCAAAGCAAGGGGGGGTACTTTTAGGGAAAATTAATGGCAATGTGTCATTTACTGTAATGTTTTTAAATTTGGGCATTCAGTCTATATCGTGAGATATATGCGCATAAATACATACATGTATCGTGCATGCTGACGCATAGATTCACCTAAAACAAGTGAAATCTGGTTCTGGGGTGGATCCCAGGGTAGAGTCCCTTGTGAAAGTGTCCTACGGAAAACCAGAGTGTGGACTGACTGGAGAGCTGCTACTTTTGCACACTTCCTTTCACCTTCTCATCTGGGGAAAAGGCGAGTCTTGGGGGCACAGGTATGTAGATAACCTCGAGGAAATCAAACCCTGAGAGCCATGCCGATGCTCAACTAGAGAGCAATACCAGGGGTCAAAGCCAAAAGCAGTTGTGCCTGTTGATGTATCACAGACTGCAAGGTGAGCTTCCAAGTGTGACACGACTGCACCTGGGAAGCGGAGTAGCACGCTCACTCACCCGGGCAACTTCTCCACTCAACGACATCAACTAGGGTCCCTCGACAGCTGGCACGTGCGCTTAGGGAATACATCGACCTGATATAATTATTATATTCATTCCACTGACATAAATAATTTACTCCTTTGATTTAGAGATGAGCGGCCCCATAAATAAGGCCCAAGGGATGAAACTCTGCAAAATGCCATTTCACCAGTCTACCCGAGAAGGGAGGAGCTCGGGAACACAAGCAAAGCAAAGGGCATTTTGAAATAAGGATCCACTTTAAATTACTGCTCTGGCACACACAGACTGACTAGTTTGATGTTTAAGTAAAACTACACGCAGTGGAATCCTTTTCCGGAAGGACCTAGAGGTTCAAGCAGTCTTTTCTTTAAGTTTTTGTTGTAAAGTTAAGATGCACAGGAACCACATTCATCTTGAGCAAGTGCCACACATACATAGTGTATCTTGAGACTTTTTCATGTTAAATTTATTTTCTCTCAATTTTTAATTACTGTATATTCTGTGATACATGCTAAATACATTCTTCATGAGAACCATCTCAGAAAAGCACAGTAACTTAAAAAAGAAAAGGAGAAAACATCTAATATCCTAGTGAGATGCATGGATGAAACTTTCTCCAGGCTTTATGTCTTCCAGAAGACACTTTGAAAAATCCTGAAAAATAATAAAAAGAATAGCAGTACTGTGGACATAGTCATTTGCAATAGCAGACTTCTGAGCACTTTCTACTTTCTAGAAGGTAGATTGTGGTCATAGCAAGGACGTGAGCCTGTAAGGGCATCAGGGAAATACGAAGTCTGCAAAAATAAATTGTGGTCTTTGGTTTTAGTTTCAACATTTATTATTTAAGCAGTATATATTAGATGATTAAATATTTATACCTTCTATGTAAAATTTACACATATGTTGAACTTCATAATACTATAGAAATAAAAGCATGGAACCCATTTAAAGGCCACTGATCCCTGACAGGCATTGTTCCTTTGAAATGCTAAAGAATTCTAGAATTCTAGAAGACAGTTTGATTCTTTACTTCTGTGGTCTGTATCTTGTGGCACATTCTCTGTATTTCATCTTTGAGACCTTGACAGGGACACACAGATCTCAACTGCTTCAGTATTTGCAAAGACAGGGTATGATTTTAGAGCCAGAAAGAAAGCCACGTGGAGTCCTGTGTATGAGTCTGTCCCTCCTCCTCCTCCCTAGCCCTTCCCTTCAAAAGCTGGGACCCAGCGGCACAGAACTGAAGCCCAAGTCAGCATGCAAGCACAGCACACACTAACAAGGTCAGCTCCAAGGAGAGGAGACCCATACTAGGGGCTTTTATTCAGTCCTGCGAACAGATCCCACCCCAACTCACCATCCGGTACAAATCTCTTAGTCCTTCCTGCTGTTCAGGGAACATCTGCACTCTCGCTTTGCCTTGGCACCATATGATCTAGATTCTCTTGGGTTCCAGAGAAGTCACCGGAAGTGATTCTTCCAGACTTCACTGGGAGCATGGCTACCACCTCTACATTCCCTTTGCTGGGCTCTGACTCTCTGTCTTGTGATGACTCTTCACCTGTCTCTGCCACCTGCCCAGGGTCGCCACTCCCTGGCCCTGCCTGCACTTGTGATGAGCCTGCAGGCTGTGTGACCCCTGCTTCTCCTCCTTGCCCATCCTGTCCTAACCTCAGGGCCTCCCCTTCCCCCCGGGAAGGCCCTGGATGCACTCCCACCCCAGCCTCTGTTATGGAAGCCACTGTCACCTCTCCCCTGCTCGACACCATCTCTTCTGCCACCACCTGCTCTGCAGCTTCTGTTTTCCCTGGTGCCTTGAGTCTGGCTTCCTCCCCAGCAACATCTGAAGAGGAGGTGGCTGTATTTGCTACTGTTTTCTCCTTCCCTGTCTTCAGATCTGCCAACACCTCCTTCTTCTCTGCCGCTGTCTGTCCTGCTCCTCTTTCCTGCAGATCCTCCTCAGCCATAACTGTTTCTCCTCTTGTGGCTCCTTCTCTCTCTGTGCTGCTGTTCTTCACTCCTGTCTCCAGCGTGGCCTTTTGATCCCCACCCTCCTCAGGGTCCCCATCCTCTGCTTCTTCATTGGACTTTTTCGCCATCCTGGGATCTCCCTCAGGTACAGCCTCTGGGGTCGCTGTCATGGCCCTTACTCCTTCTGGCCCCTGCAGAGGCCCTTCCTTATCCCTCCCCTCCAGTCTAGCAAGGCCATCTTGGCCATCACACTCCCCAGCCTGTCCCGTGTCTGGGATGGTCAGGTCAGGGACCTCTCTCTCACCAGGGGCCTCACTGTCAGGACCCTCTGATGTCCCCTCTCCTCCATCCCCTGGCCCTTCCTCCTGCTGTGAAGGGGATGTGGTCGCCTGGCCTTGCCACTGTGCCCAGCCTCTGTGCTCTGTGTCTCCAGCTTCACTCAGTCCTTCTCCTCCTTTTCCTTTCCTCAGTGCTATTACCTTTCCAAGTGACTTTGCAAATTCAGATGTTGCTTCCAACAAATTAGCAACTCTTTCTCTCTGGGAATCTTCTAGAAGCTCTGTATCTTCAGTCAAGTCTTTGGGGTCTACATCCTCACAATCAGATTCTGTTTCATTTCTGGGGGCTTTTGCCTGCCCCTCAGATCTTATTTCCTGTATTGTTTTCCTCCCTCCCACTTTAAATTTTTGTTCTTCCTCTGCTGTGTCTTCTTCCTTCAGTGCATCTGCCCACGTCACCACTTTCTTCTCAGATCCAGTTTCCCTCAGAGACGTTGGGGGCCTCCCAGTTTTTCTCCTCTCTCCCACTACATCTAATTGTTCAGGTAACATTTCTTTCCTGTCATCCTTCCTTTTTGGTCCTAGCTCAGTCACAGTTTCCTCCTTCATGGTCTCCTCTTTGGGAAGATCTCCAAGGCTGTCATCAGAAGTACCCATGTGACTTCCCTCCACCCCAGACTCTGCTGTTGAGGAGCTGGAAGATGTTTCTGCCTCCAGAACTGCCATCCCCTCTCTGTCTGGCTCCTGTCCCCCAACTGTTGCCTCTTCTGACCCATCCTCTTTCAAGGATTGTGTGTCTTCCACAGCCCCCGGGTCCGCTTGCTCTGTGGCTGCCTCTTCTTCACTTCCCTCTGCATCTGGCCTTTTGAATCCTGCCTCCCTCACAGTCACCTCATTCTCAGCCTGTCCCATTTCTGGAATAGCAGCCCTTCTCAAGGTCACCATCCCCTGAAGATTCTGGAAGCTCAGTGCTGTGTCGTTTGGAAGCACTGTCTTCCATAAGTCCTGTTCCCCCATGAGAGAAGCTGCCTTTTCTGCCTGCCTTGGGGCCTGCTCTTCAGGAGCCTCCTCTCCACTCAGGCTCACGGAGTCTCTTGCTGCTGCCTTGCCCCTGAGGTCTAACTCCTCTTTCCCCAGCTGTCCATCTTCTTCCTCTTCTGCCTCTGCCCCACTTGCTAGCCCTACAGGGATCTCTCTTTTTTCTATCAATTGTTCAGCTAATACTGGCTGCTCTGCAGTTGGCTTCCACTCCACTGAGGGAAACTCCTTAGCCCCTGCTTCCTCCAGCTGGGCTGTGTCGCCTTCATCTTCCGTGAGGTCTGCATCCTGGTGCTGGGGACCTCTGCCACCTTCTGTTGCTTCTTTCTCCAGATAACGTGCTTGTTGTGTAATTTGGTTGGGTTTCTTGTTTGGGTTCAGTACTGCTCTTTGCTCCACTACTACATTCCTACATGGTGCTATAAAAGTAAGATTAAAAAACAAGGTTACTTCAATCAGAACAGACAAAGGTGAAGATATTATGTATAATCTTATGTGATACCTATTTGTATAAGAGATGTACCTGTTACCAAGGAGCCGTGCATATTGTGTATGAAACATCAGCTAGGTGGGTTCTGTGGTGTGCCATTAACTATAATATACACCATGGTTTAATTAGGGCCTTTCATTATGAAAAGAAATGCTTTCAGAATTAATGGATTTTTTTTATACAATGTTATTAAGCTAGGCATCAGAAATGATGGAAATAAGTGAATAAAAACCCCTCAATTCCCAATGCTTTAAAAACAATAAATTCTCTTTCTTCCCATATATATGTACACACCACATACCTACATCCTAACATCCTACTTTCACTTGAAATATAACACTTGCAGAAAAATGCAATAAAAAATATTCAATTTTCTCTAAAGCCATCATTTCCTATAGCACCATAATATGACTGTTTTCTAACTATGTTCTGCTGCTACTCATGGGGCCATCTAGTAACACAATCATAAAACAGAGATGGCAATTGAATCAAATATCACACCCATATTTTAAAGCTACTATATCTAGATTTAGTCATCAAAAAACTTTGCAGCTCAAAGTGAGACTCTTTGCTAAAGACACCAATTTGTATTACAGGTCAGGATACCTATCATCAACATTCAGAAATGGATTTGCCTTTGGCAAAACAGGATCACAGAGTAAGACAGACTTTGTAGTCTGGGACAATTTTCAACATAAATGACCTTCTTGAAGTATTTCATAATTCTCAACAATGAATCTCTGACAATATGGGAATACTATCGCCAGTATAGGTTCACTACATTTTTAAAAGGCTTTGAATGAATTTCTTATTATTTAACAGAGACATACATTCTTTCTTGAATGATCCATGCAATCTAAGGAAATGTGTCTCATGCTAATTACCCAGTTTCCCAAACAAAGAATAACAGGGAAATAAAAGCTTCAGAAATAATCATCCTAATAATTACTATTACTCTTTTTGTTTTCATTTATGAAAGACACTGGGTTATATATTTATGAAAGACACTGGGTTATATACTATAAACTATCATACCAAGGTGTCAACCTTTAATTTATGTAAATTTGTGACATAAACAAATGTGTCTTCCTTATCTTTTCTTATCTGCCTGGTTTTTTGGTTAATTATCTTATCCTCTATACCTTCCCTGATAATCTAAGAGACATCCAAAGTCCCTTCTTCCCTAGTTTGAACACTCCATCCAGAGCTGTTACCACTTGATTGTTTGCGCTAATACAAAGCATAGTTATCTTTAGCTGGATTCCCCAAGTCTCTTGCCAATGACTATGATAAACAGTGATTGGCAACAATGAGTATGATAAACACTCATTTTGGGTGAGGTGATAATAGCTGATATGATATTTCACTTTAAACATATATTTGAAAGGTAACTTTTGTTGTGTCCTTTCAAAGGAGTAAAACAGAAATTTCAGCTCTATCATCAGGGCTGAGGCTGACTTTTGTAGGTACTTCTTTGTGTATATCACAGAGATTATTTCCTAAATTGTATCTAAAATCTCCCAGAAGGAAGTGTAGAACCAAACTGTTCTGAGAACATGTAGGAAATTCACGTAGTCTGTTTTATTTCATTACAGATCACTGTTGAATTTAGAACAAATTATATTGAAACAAGAAACAATATATTCTTTCTAATAATATATCTGTTGCTATCCAAATTACTGCATGGAAGTTTTATTAAAAAGCCAGTTATGAAAAACATTTAAATAAAGTTCTCTGCCTCTCTAAGACATCCTCCAAATTTATGGATTAATTAAAGAATATTCAGAAATACAAAGGTATAAAATGGCCTCATTACCATGTAATAATATACTATTCCTAAATTCTAGGCAAGAAAGTGCCAATGGCTACTCTATATATGAACACTATTATACGAACACACAAATGACAGGGAAATTGGGCAGGACATTCCTGAAACAAGGGATTAGGAGTAATAGAAGCTTTTCTTACAAATAGCAGTACAAAAACATGGTGGATGATTTTGATAGTAACCTCATAAGGTTTTTTTCCAAGGCTTATTTGAGAAAAGAAAATTTGCAAGCAAGCAGTATTCACAAATGGGCAATCTGATTTAGTGGAAAAAAAATGTGCAGTTGGAAGTCAGATCTCTTGAGAATGCCAGCTCTACCACGTACTAATTGGACCCTCAGGAAATTACACCTGTCGGATCTTCCATTTCCTTAGTCATAAAATGGGAATGGGCCTTCTTGATTCACAGAGTTCTCATAGTAGTGAGAGAATTCTTGTAGAATGCTTAGTACATTGCCTGAAAACCAATCTTCCTTCCGCACTCTCATCCCACAGCTTACCATCATCGAGACTTTCCTGTCTGAATGAGATTAGATCAATCACAACTACTCCAGCTGCATTGCAAAATAAATGTTTGTGGAGCTATGCTAGAACTCCTAGGGTGAAATGTCCCCACCAGGGTCCCTCTCCTGTAATTCACCCCACTCCTTCCTTAAGTGTCATCTGGCCCTCATGTTGCATGGGAAGAAATGGAGCTTGTCTTGGGTTTTCTACCATTGTCCATGAAGCGATGGGCAATATTCACTTAAAAATAGGGTAAAATCTCGAAGTCCTCATGGCTCTTGGTGACTATCATTAAACATTGGATGTGGCAGTAATACAGTCATATAATGCACGTGTTTAATGTAGTCACGGAATGAAAAAATGAGCACATGTACACACATACATGTATTCACATCAGAGCATTTTTAAGAAGTCATCCACTACAGATTAGAAAGCCTGATTCCATAAGAATTTTGCCCAGATATGCTTTGCATGAATCATGGTCTTTGGAATCGGTCTCTAAGTGGCAATCTTGCAGATGGAATACTCAACACCAACGGCCAAAGTCACATAGTAATGGCAATGAATTCTTTCCTAATTAAAAGAAGAAGAGGAGGTTTAAATGAGTCACTGTGAATATGACATGCCTTGGCTCTTGGTGCCTCCAACTGGGTCAGAGGAGGCAAATCCACCTACCTGGCTCAGTAACTGGGAGGCAAGCTATGAATCAAGGTAAACCTGAAACTCTTCACCAGAAACTGAGAATCTGAAGTCCTTTTTCTCATCATAGACACCAAGGCACTAAAAACAAATTATAAAATCCGTAGCTAATGTCAGTTTCCAAGTTCCCTCTAGGCTTCTCAGCTATTTCCTGACACTGTGTTCATTAGATAAAAAGAAAAGGTGCAGGAAGAAGACATGAGACCACAAAATGAAAGACGGAAGTGGGCTGTCTTTTGCAAAAGATTTCTGAAGTTCTTTTCTAGGGGTAACGCGCCCTTACCTCCACTTGTGTGGATCTCCAGCTTCCGCGTGAGCGTCTCCCAGTCAGCTGGGCTGCAAACACCAGATTGGGCATCATAGTGGCTGTGGCAGCCGGGTGCCAAGGTTTCGCTTATTATCTGTCCAACTGATTGGCGATCATATAAAGTATCAAAAGGTACAAAAACAGGTCATGGGAATGTGGCTGAGCTATTTCACATCATTTAAGTAAATGGGGTCCATTTAAATGCATTCACATTAAAATGTGACCTTGTTTCAAAATCCATGAAGATTAATCAACTCCCATGCTATGATTTCAAAAAGAAGACACCATGTTGAAAAGAAGATTGTGAAGTAAATAGATGCAAAGAAACACTTGCATTAAAAAGATGACAGCCAAAAGCAGAGACAGTTTGCCAAATGCACATGCAATGAGATGATTGGAAAAGCAGTTTAGTTGCCTTGTACTTTGTAGGAATGGGTGTTAGGGCTCTTATGACACCAATCACCACTGCTCTTTTAAATTGCTAAAACAACTAGAGCTGACTACACTGTGCTTATTTAGTCCATTAGTAGACTTTAGTGATTTGAACCCTATCTCACTCCATATGGACAGAAGCAAAAAAACAAAAAAACAAAAAAAAAAAAAGCTGTTACACGATTTCTATAAATTTGACAGTAAAAGCTGATGTAAAATTCCTGTTATCTGTAGCTCATTACTTGCATGGACTTCAGGATCACAAAGACCTTAGTTCAAGTCCCAGATTCCCATACTAACTGTGTCACCTTGGATAAGTTTTTTTTTTCTCTCTCTCTCTCTCTCTCTCTCCTGTACCAGGGATCAAACTCAGGACCTTGTGCTTACAAGGCAAGTGAGGTGCCACTGAGTTAAATCCCTGGAGGGATTTTTTTTTTTACTTAGATCTAAGCCTCCTTTTACTATCTGTCAAAAAGAGACATTGACTCAATGGTTATTGGGAGGATTAGGTAATATTATCATCTAGAGGAATGGTGGTGAACCTTTCAGAGACCAAGCGCCCAATCTGCAACCCAAAACACACTTATTTATTGCAAAGTGCCAGCACTGCAGTTAAACCTGAATATTTGATGCTCCGTCTGCTGGGGAGATGTGTGTGCTCATGTGCTGACAAGAGAGCTCTGTGTGCCATAGTTCGCCACCCCTGATATAGAGCATTGCTCCCACTTGTTAGCAAATTCCTATGCACTTAATTAATGGTACTGATGATGATAGACCCTTTTATTACAAGCGTTACCATCCAATGTGCTACGATCTAGGTGAAACTGTGAAGTCAATGAAGTTTGTTTTTAGTTTCTGACAATCTATTGCCCAGAGCTAGCTTATCATCTGAGGACCCAGTCCTCTAGGTCCCTGACCTCTTTTCTAGTTAACAAAAGCTGTTTCTATAATACTAGACCTAGATCGCGATCCCCGAAACTTCCTCCTTTCTCCCTACATTTCTTCCTCCCTTCCTGTGCTGCTCTCTTCCTCCTTTTCTTCCTTTGTCTTCTCCCAACATTCTTATGCAGCTGATCTACCAGAACTCAAAGACTCACTTGCTTTGAGTGGATTGGCAAGGGGTTTTCACTGGTTAGTCCCACTGTGTTTGGAAATAAGCAGTGAGATATCTGCCTCTAGTGGGTTTTATTTAGCAGGAAGATGGTAGCTTGGCTATACCCATCTTAATCAGAAAAAAAAGGAAATGGAAGGGAAGAATCATATAGTTCAAATACATTCGTTTTAAAGAATATTCCTCACTCATGCAAAATATCAAATAAAAAACTTGCCTACGATTCAGTGATTTGGAGGTGGCATTAACTCATGATAATTATGCTACAGTCAGGTGTATTATCCAGTTTATTAATTGGCATTTTGACTTTAGGAAGTTAATAAACATTATATACTCATATAAATACTATGCAGGCAATTTAAATAAGCAGTGCTCTTATTTTTGCATACAAATTTGTTTGGCTGACTGAGTGGTGGAAATCACAAGGGTAGTAGGACCAGGGGGTAGGAGCATGATGTAGGAACAGCTACACAGGTTCATTTCATGAGTGGCAACAAGATATTTAGTTTTTCTAAGTGGTCTACTGTCTATAAAGAAATGTGACTTATAATAATAATAAGCAATAATGAAACAATTAGCAGCTATTGAACCAAAAGACTATTCTAAGAAGCCAAACAGTACTAGCAAAACTTGAAAATTACAACTCACTCAGAACTGATAGTGAAAGAAAGCCTGTCCTCTGTGACGTGGGACCGTCCCCACCCTGGCCCATATCTGCTGGCTTTCGCCTGGTAGAGGAGGTGGATGACACATCTGAAAGAGTTTGATATTCTGTGTGGCTAAGTCTCGCCTAATCAGGTTCTGCAAGAGTGGGACCCTGGCCTGAGCAACAAGGACTTCAGAGGTGTGAGACCAGCAATGCCCTCACTTGGATATTTTTTTCTCAGATGTTCTTCTGAAATGAAAACTTCTGGTGTGAGAAACTCAAAGTGTGAATTAGGATCAAAATGTATAATAGATAATGTAAAATAGGAAGAAAAGGTCCAAAGGGGAAGGGGAAGTGGGAAGGGTAGGGGAAGGAAAGAAGGGAAAGGAATAAATATGAGAAAAGGAAGAAATGGAAACAAAGTCTTTGTAAATAGGGAGGAGTGGAGGGAGTGAAGGGAGAGCAGGGGAATGGGAAAAAATAAGAACCAAGATAGATCATGTAAAGGTACAAATTCCCAATGATGCATATCATCATACTGCATACCCAAAATGTACCGATAAATTTAATGAATAAAAAAATGCAAGAACTTGGCCAGTGTCTGACATCGACTCTTTTCCACCTATAGTAAAGAGGACACTGCTTGCTGATGCCTGTATCAGAGATGTGACCTGTCACTTCATTCCCTTACCTATTTAGCCCTTCATCCTGTAAGGCACCCAGCCCTCTACAGCTCATAAAGGTGTCCCACAAACCCAAAAAAGGTGACTTCTCACAGCATTAACAGCAAAACAGCATAGTAGATACAAAGAATTTCTTAGGAAAAAAAAAAACAAAGCATTTTCCCATTCAAATTATATAGGCTACTTTAAGGTACTAGCCAAAACAGCAAAGTATTTTATGTTACAACATGAACTTTTTATTACGAAAATTAATGTATTTTAAAATAATATATATTGTACTTTCGCTAAGTATGAAAGTAGCATACATTCATCCATCTACACTTGAAAGGATAAAATCATACAAAGAAGTAAACAAGATTATCCAGAGTTTTGCCAGAGAGAACTACTAGTTAACATTTTGATGGATCTCCAAATATTTTCTTTGCTCTTATTTTTTATACAAATTCATATCTCCTTTTACTCAGTAACCTTTATATTTCCTCATGTCATTAAATCTAAAAGTCTTTAACAAACATGGAATTTTCTAGTAAAGCCTACTACAACTTAATTTAGACAATTATCTATTGTTAGAGATCATTTCCATTATTTTACAATTATAAAGTAGTTTAATGCACATACGTATTTATCACCAGGACCTTAGGAATAATTCCTGAAATTATAACTGCTCTGTCAAAATGCTTGTGCATTTTAGAAGCTCTTGGTATTTGTTTCTCAATCTTCCAAACAGAAAGTTCCAACTGGAATTTCATCGATAATGATCGGCCTGTGATTGCCGCCTTACTGCCAACAGCACCAAACTTTTCTACCCTTCTTTCTGCCTTGACAGTTTAGCAATTGAAAGGCAGTGGCAAAATCCAGGCCTTCCTGTATTTGCACGCATGCTTCCCTTCTGTGAATTTCTTGCTATACACTCCATATTCTTCTGGCATGGTGGTTGACTCTTACTGATTGGTAAAAACTCTTTACGTACACAAATACCAATCCTTTGTCGTATACATGAGGCAGATTTTTCTCCAGAGTTCCAGTTTTATGTTACTCAGCATATTTCTTCCAAATTAACTTAATTTTTGTTTTTTGTTTTTTTTTTTTGCAAATCCTAAAATATTAACTCTAGGATTTGGACACATTCTACATGGAGCTTATAATTTAATCTATCAAAAAATTATAATTTAATCTATCAAAAAAACATCAGCATATTTATATTTAATCTTCTACTCAAATATTTGCACTGATTTCACACTTATCAATTTTTTATTCAGTCTATACATATTATGCTTTCCCTTCTGATACATCCCTGGAAGGATGATTAGCGAGTGCTCATTTGTTGCCTATTACTAAGTAATTTCTTTTGCTCTAGTTTCAGAGGAGTTATTTGAGGCTATCGTTTGAAATTGGTACTTACAAAAACCACTATTGGTTCTAATAAATGAACAATTAGTGATCTATAGAGTTGACTTTCTTTCTTAGACTTCGGATTTATAGAATACTCTTTTCATACATCCAAAATTTTTGATGGGATGATTTTTTTTTTACATTTTATAAATAATTTCTACCTTTTATTGCACTATATAACAGAATGTGGATTCGAAACCTCTGTGCTCCCAGGGAATAAATGTTAGGGAATTGCTCATGTTAAAATGTGCTGTGACGCCGCCTCACAGGCTGCATTCTCCTGGTACATCTTGGCTCCTAAAATGACCTCATGCCCTTATCTCTGGTTTCCCTCCCACCAAGGCCACAGAGGTCTGCAGAAGTTGAAACCTGTGTCTGCAGGGCTGGACCCATAAAAGGCAACCTGCCCTGTGATAGGTTAGAAGTAGCTCACTCCTCATTAATAATCAATAGCCTGGCCCAAAACTGATAAAAGGAACTTCCTGTCTTTGTTCTCTTCTCTCTTCCTCTTCTTCTTCCTCCTCTCTCTCTCTCTCTCTCTCTCTCTCTCTCTCTCTCTCTCTCTCTCTCTCTCTCCCCTCTCTCCCATGTGTGTGTGTGTGTGTGTGTGTGTGTGTGTGTGTGTGTGTGTGTGGCCTAGTTGATGAGCGTCACTATTCCCTTTCAATAAAAGCACACAGAGCAGAGCTATCTGATAAATGAACCTTCCAAATTATATTAATCCTTTTTAAGTCATTATGAAAATGACTGATAGTTTTGTTTATATAAACATGAGCTGTTATTTTTGTATTTTCCTTCAAAGGGTGTGGCGAGCTTCTTGAATGCTCTTAATCTCCGGCTGGATGTACACTCTTCTCAGAAGCATTAAACTGAAGTAGTTACCAGTTGCCCAAGAGGACAGGGAAAAGGAAAGGAGGTGAGCTTTCTGTGCGCTGACGCGTGTCAATTACGAGCTCCCAGGCCTGGTCAGACTCTCACTCTTGGCACTGCCATCTTTGCAAGTCAGTAAACCCAACCGGTTCAGAGGGAAGTCCTTCCCCTGCAGCTGTCCTTCTCTTGGTGCTGGCCTCAGAGACCTTCTTAGCACGGAAGGGCTGTGAGCTGTCACAGGCCCATCCTTCCGCTCTCTCTTCAGCTCTTCCGTGCTCCTAACTCTACCTTCTAATCCTTCAGTTCCATTGTAATCTCTTGATTTCCATGAGGCTGTTCCTTTTGTCATGGCAAATACACTCAGAAAACTCCTGACTTTCATTAATACCCCCCACATAGCAAATGTCTTGTGATCTGGATGGTATCCTTCCCTAGATTTAGGAACAAAATTTTAAACCATATTAACTTTTAAACTGCATTGCTTTGAAACTTTCTTTCTCACTCAAGTAGAACAAAGGGTGGGATACCTTGGATACCTGAGCTCATCTCACCAGCTGAACCAGTATTAAAGCTTACAGAATTTTTCTTTTTTTTTCTTGAGTTTATTGGTATTTTTTAGGTATACAGTAAAGTTACATTCATCATTGGGATCTTGTACCTTTACATGACAGGTCTTGGTTCTCATTTTCTACTCAGTGTTTCTGCTAAATGTTGACTGACAGCCTTCATACCTTAACACAGAAACTTAGAAACTTACTGCAATAATGTAAATGCTTTGGTGAAAACAAGACAAGTTACTATCCCCTAGAATTCAGACCTTCGTAATGAGATATAAACACGGGCCTTTTAGTGTCTACTGGCCAAGATGCAACTAGAATAAGTAGTCATAATTATTTGATACATTTAGAAATAACACTACAATTATTTTTGAAGCATTGTTTATGTAGTTTATGGGTAAACTGGAAGACTTCAGAAATTCTTTACCATAAACTTTTACTTTAAGAAAATACACGCAGAATGATGATGATGAAAGTTATAATTTTTTAGGCTAGAAATAGTTTCAGGGCGGTATTGATTGATTGATTTTTGTGATTGATTGATTTTTGTAATTCCTCTTGGGCTCATTTTGTTCCTGTTTCCTTCCCTCTTTTTTTTTTTTCATAGTTCTATGCATCCCTTAGTCATTTTCCTCCTTTAAAATAATTCAAAAAAGCACAAAACAAAGCCACAATATTTCTCTCATGCAGTTGCCTGTTTTCTTTGATAGGCTTCTGATGCCTTTATTGCCCAGTTTAGATGAAAATTATGCAGAGGAATAAGAAGACAATTCCATGAAATTATCTGAGAACCTCAGCTTACTGTTTATGATGGGAATTTTAGAGATTTTCTTTGTTTCTTTTCCTAGAGCACCAAATATTTTTCTACCCAGTTGTGTCTGTGGAGGAGTTTGGGCAGAAAAAATGCAAGGGGGCAGAAAACCACTAGTATTTGTAACTTTAAAAATTAATTAAGCTATGAAGCAAAAAAAAAAAGTCATTCTATTCTATTTATTCTATTTTGTACTTACTCTAATTTTCATTAGAATTTCTCTTTTCCAGGTTCCCAGATGTCAAAACACAAATGGCTTAACTTGGAAAACATTGTATCTTTTATATTCTGTGTTCTGTGTTCTCAGTGGTACCTTATTCACTCTGCTTGATTTGAAACAAACCAAACTGATCTTGTCTTAACACATGCTAAGAAAGACCCAATGCAAACATGGCCAACTAAACTGAAAAGATACTTCTCAGAATAATAATTAGAAATGGCAAATAAATATATGAAAAAATGTTTAACATCACTCGTTGTTCCAGAGATATACATTAAAACAATGCTGAAATTCCATCTCATCCCAGAAATAATGGCTACTATCAAGAAATCAACCAATAACAAATGCTGGAGGGGTGGTGGGAAAAGGAACCCTTCTCCACTGGAAGTGGGAGTGTAGACTGGAGCAGCCACTGTGGAAATCAATGCGATGATTTCTCAAAGAATTAAAACTAGAGTTTCCTTTTGACTCAGCTATACCTATTCTTGGTATCTTCCCGAAAGACTTAAAGACATCACACCACAGTGATGTATGTGCACCCATGTTTATAGCAGCACAGTTTGTAATAGCTCAATGTTGGAAACAGCAAAATGCTTATCAACCGATGAGTGGATAAAGAAGATTTTTTTTAATGTACAATGGAGTACTACTCTGCCATAAAGAAGGATGAGCTTCAGACATTTATAAGTAAATACTATAGTGGATGTTAGTAAATAGGCAGAAAGGTTCAAATGGGAAGGAGAACAGGGAGGATGGTGGGAGAAAGGAAGGGAGTCACAGGGGGAAAAAGTGAAAATGGAAACAAAGCTTTTGTACATAAGGGGTAGGGCTCGAGGAGGGAAATAGGATAAATTTTTAAAATTATTAAAAATTAAAAACAGTAAAGTGGTCTAAGAAAAGTTGGGTAAATAGAAGTTTTTTACTATCAAAAAATGCTAAGAATCCTGAGAAATTCTATCTCAGAAGAAAACTTTGCCAAGAATTTTTTAACATAATTTTAAGAATGTGAGAAAGCCATAAAAGCTGAGTACAGATATACGTAAGTTTATTCCAAATTCTGGTCACCTTGAAAAGTATCCCTGTGTTAGATCATTCTTTGAATCACCAATCAATTATGTTCCCATGACAAAATTCACGCCTAACAATCTCTACCTGCAGAGTAAAGATGTCCTTGTGCTATCTATAACACTGAAACATGGTCCACAGGTTCTCAGGAGTAATTACAAACTCAAGGCCACAGCTGTTCAACGACAAATTCTCTCCTTTACACAGTAGCCAGAATAATCTCTCCAAAACTTCCAGACCATGCTATTTGCTCGCTTTAACCCTTCCAGTGGAAAGGTTTCCTGTATCAGATTAAACTCCTCCTGATGGCCTCCAATTTGGTCCTGTGACCTCATACTGTACTTCTCCGTCTCCTGTTCACTTCACTTGTCTTCCTATTCAAAATTCTTTGCTCAGCAACCTAAGGATTTTGCCTGTGCCAGACTCCGTGATTTAATCAGATTTTTGGCTCAGATGTACTGTCATAGAGGGGCCATCCGTCAAATACCACACCTTCTTCACGCCATCACTCCATCTCCCTATCCTGCTTTCTCTTTCTTCTAGCACATGTCCCAGATACTCCAACACATAGTTACTTTCCACTTGGTAGGAATAATCATTTGTTGAATGTAAATTCTGTGAGAACAGGGACTTCATTATGTTTATATCAAGAATAGTGTGTGCCATAAAGCAGATGCCACACAAATATTTATTGGCAGAAAAAGAGTCTATTGAAAGAAACTACTACAGTCCCACAGTTCATTCAGAAATTGTATTTAGTCCTCAACTCATATGCTTTCTTTGTTCTTTCATCAGGAGCATTTTATTCTATCTACACGATGACAAAGCGCCTTTTACTTTAGTCATAGCATTATTTAGGTTTAAATTATCTTGATCAAACAATCTGATTATTCTTGATTTACATATAAAATATAAAAGGCTTACTTTCATATGCATGTAACTCTTTATGAATTTATATTATTTAGGTCATAATGTATATATTACATTAAATTGACATGCCGATGCACCTGAATTGTTCCACCTTTAGAATGTATTACAGACATGGCGGCACAAGGCATTAGAGAAGGTTCAACAGAGAAAAAGTCATCAAAATCAAACCACGTCCTATACTACTGAACTAACTCCAAAGAACTACCTCATTGTAATCTTTTATAACTATAATCTTGCACTTTATCTATTTTACTATAGAATGTGCATCTTTTAATCAAATGACCTGATCTGTTCATTTCTAGGACAAAGCTAAATTAAGTAAGGCATCTTAAAATAGTAAAAAGGAATATATTTTATGATATCAACCTATGAAGGCAGTGACTATACTTCCTTTATCTACTGCTGTGATTTCAAGTAAAACATTTCAGATTAAAATGTATTACCTATTAATGTCTTTTAACTGGGATACTACAAAACATCATTAAAATCATTAACTTTAACCTGTATATTTATTCTTAACATATTCATAGTTTTCATTTGAAGTCTAATTGAAACACATACCACACAGATATGTTTTATACATTATCTCAGCCTTCATTTCCTTTTGACCTAAGGTTCTAATTAGAGATCTAAATAAAATATTCATATTTCAATCATGACTTTGACAGTTTTCTGGCCTAATGTACATAAACTGTGTTTTTCAGAGCAGTCACTTAAATCATCCCTTATTTTGTAAGTCAGTGTCTTTATTCCTGAGCCATCTAACTGAAGACTCACTAAGAAGCAGAAACTTTCCACACTTCTTTGTTAGGTGTGAAGGTTAAGCTTGTCAACTTGACTGGCTTATGATCCCCTTGGATCCATTTTGTAAAACACCCTTCTGAGCCGTGTGTGTGGGGGTCATGGAGGGTCTGGTTGCCACGGACTAAGCAGCCTTGCACCACTATGCCTTTCCACTATGAAGTTTCTCCCTTAAAACCAGCTAATAATGGACTGAATCCTCTGAAACTATGAGCCACATGAACCTCTCCTTTAAGTTGTGAATATCAGGTATTTTCTCCCAGCAATGAAAAAGTTGACCAATATATTTGGCATCGATATAAATGTTGAGAACTTTGAGAACTGTGCAGTCAAGACCTTGATGTTTCTACCTAAAATTTTCTTAGAAATTTTTATTCACATAAAGGTATTTGAGAATATTTATGACTCCTTTTGATTCCATTATTATAGTATTTAGAGATGTACTGCATCCTTGAGTATTTACATTTACAAAACATTAAAACCCTACTGTTATAATCTACTCATTCTTATGTTCTTGGTAGTATTAATACTCTACAGTATTCTGAATATTTTCCATGGTCTTCATTTTGTTTCACTTATTCATGTCTTACTTTCCAATGTGCTTTACATTTTCTGACTTTGAGAAATTTTGCTGTTTTAGGGGAAAATGATGCATAGAACAAAACTATGAATTGTTGCATAGAAGGTAACATGTTTTAAATAAATTTTGCTTTTATGAAATACCACACAAAATACAACATAAGGTAAAAGGTGAATAATATAAAATAGAAATATGTGCTGATGAAAAAGGACATCTAAGATAAAGTGTTAAGAGAAAAAAAAGCAAATTGCAGAATAAAATAAATTATATTTTCATGTGTATATAAAAACAATATAGGTGTATTATGTATATGTTGATATATCTATATCATATGTGATATATATCATTCTATAAGTATTGATATGTCAGTGTATTTAAAATTTCTAGTCTCATACACAAAAACTGCTATCTACAGTTATTGTTGAGAAATATTTGTTTAGCAAAGAAGACTTTCACTTTATTCTTATCTTTTCAATAGTATTTAAACCTTCAAACCAATTATTTATGAAGAAAAATATTTATTAAAATCTTTAAAGTATCTATAACATTTGAACCTAAAATTGCTCTTTTTGGAACCTACTCTAAGGAAATAAATATAAGCTTAAAATAACATGTCAGAAATACTAGCTTAAATACTAATAATGAAAATATGAAAACTATAAATATTTCACAATAGCCAAATAGTTAATACGTAAGAAAACCACAGAATGAAATACCTAGACATTAACCATTTTCATAAAAATTGTATAACAGGGAGAATGATGAAAATATAACAGTAACATATAAAGCAGAAGACATTTCATAAAAATATGACATTGTAGCTGGTTTAGAAGTGAAAATCCTGGCCAAATGTTGAAAGTTATTTTTTTGTGTATACTAAGACTATGAGTAATTATCCAATCTACTTTTTTCTGTTTTGTAAATGTTATTCCATGTCTATGCATTACATGGTTGTAAAAAAAAACATTGAGAAAGAGAATCATCACATATATTAGAGTTTAACAAAGATAAACAGTCTCAAAGCAGGGTGTGGTGGCACACACTTGTAATCCCAGCACTCGGGAGGCTGAGGCAGGAGGATCACTGTGAGTTTGAGACCAGCCTGGGCTACATAGTGAGTTCCAGGTCAGTCTCAACTACATAGTGAGACCCTGTCTCAAAAAAACAAAACAAAACAAAACAAGAAAAAGCAAAGATAAACAGTCTCAGAAGGGACACAGAATACTAAGAGCCATCCTGGGTAACAAAAGCAAAGCAGGAGGTATCACAATCCCAGATCTGAATCTATATTACAAAGCTAATATGATAAAAACAGCATGTTACTGGTACTTTAGTTCCATATGAACCAATGGAACAGAATAAATGAAGCAGAAACAGTCCTTGGCACATTCAGCTATTTCATCTTTGACAAAGGGGCCAAAAACATACATGAATGAAAGAGAATTTATTATTTAACAGATAGTGTTTGGAAACTTAAATACCTACATTCAAAAAATATGTAATCTATACTCATGTATCTTATGTGTACTACATTAAAATAAAAATGGATCAAATGTTTACTGTTGAAACAGAAACAGCTAACTGTGTGGAAGACACAGGTGCAGGAAAGTACTTTCTCAAGAGAACCTCAATGATAATAATGCCAAGAAACAAATGACGTACGGGATCATAACAAATTAAAAAGCTTCTGGGATTCAGCCTTTCCCCAGAAGGACTGGCCGTCATCAAGAAATCACATAACGACCAATGCCGACGAGGTTGCAAGGAAAAAGGAATGCTTCTACACTGCGCGTAGTAATGTAAACTAGTACAACTACTATGGAAATCAGCATGCATATTCCTAAAAATACTAAAACTAGAAATTCAGTTTGGCCCAGCTACTCCTTCTAGCTAACTTACCAGAAGTTTAAATACATCGTATACAGTGACACATGCATTTCCATGTATAGAGCAGCACAATTCGTAATAGCTACATTTCAGAAGTGACACATACATCCCTCGACAGATGAAGGGACAGAGGGACAGATGCATGTGGTATTTAAACACAATGGAGTATGAATCTGCTATAAACAAAGATAAACCTAAGTCATCTGCAGCAAAATGAATGCACTTTGAGACCATAATATTAAATAAAATAAATCACACAAGTTTTTCTCATGGTTTATCTTATATGAGAAACCCAAAATATACATAAAGAACAAAATATACAATACAGGGCAGGAAGTAGGGAGATCTTTTTCACATGGGAAGGAGAACAAACAAAGGAGGGAGGAGAGAGGAAGAGGAGGGAAAGTGGATTAAAAATAATTGAAAAAAATGGAGATAGAACTTTTGCAAATAGGAAGAAAGCCAAGAGATGTGAGGGAAAGGAACAAAACAAGAATTAAGGTGTGTTATACACATGTACTAACTTCTCATGGCAACTGTAATTAGTATGTACTGCAAACATATACTTATCAAAATAAAAATTTTAAACAAGATGCAGTCCCACACGTTCCCATTTAGTTTGAACCCATCCGGATAAAAAGAAATAAAATGTTTTAAAATTACAGATGTCATCAAGTCAAATATGTAGGTTTCCCAATGTATCTGAGCAAAATAATAAACTGAAATGCTTACCATTTTCCTAGCCCAAGGGAAAAAATTACTCTCGTCTAAGAGACATGATAATAATACAACCTCTCTGCTATTGTTATTCTAGCCAGCAATTAAGTACGACTGACATATCATGCGTCCTTCTTTATAAAAGGATGTTTACTTACAGGAGTCTGGGTAAACAATTTAGTTTTTCAGTATAAATTTTGAAATGGTAATGTTTCTATTAATATGGGATGCTAACACCCCTATCTTTGTTTCTTTCTATGCTGTGGATTAAACTCTGGGCCTCACATGTGGGAGGTACGTACTCTAACACTGAACTATACCGCGTGCACACCTTCACCTTTTTAATTAGCAGGTTACCAAATTATGTAAATTTTCCATATTATACAGTATAACCTACCAGAATTGAATAATGAAATTTAAGATCCAAGATTGGACTTATTTTATAAAAGGGTTTCAAATATATCTTTATAAAAATTTTGAATCATTCATGGCAAAGCCCTTTGAAACTGTTGAGAGTCTTTGTGTTATAATTCTAGAGAACAGGTTGACAAACTTTTTTCAGGGAATTTCCAGGGCTTGGGGGCCATTTGAAAACATACAGCACAGAGTCCTTCTCAAACGTATCCTCTATGAAAAGTTGCAAGGAGTCCTTAACCGACTAGAACTTCTCTTCCTTTAGCATTTTGTACTTTCCCTCATTTTAGGCACAGAGAGCTACTGATATCTGCCTAGTTACTGGTGGGCAAAGCCTTCTTCTCAATGTTTTATGGGAAGAACTCACTCTCACACATTCCTTAGTGATCATGGTGCCTCATGCACAGTATAAGATTAATATCAATAGTTGACCAGCCAGCTATTCATCTTCCCCATTCTTAATTCTTGATTCCAGTGGTTTAACAGTAACTGTTAAGGGCCTAAAATAGCCATATACGTTAGAAGAATTCATAAATTTTAAAAACATAGTAGAGTTTCATAGTACAAGATTTTGAAAAGATATTTTTCTCAGAATTAAGAAGGGTGACCTCTGCATTTGAGCTTGTTTTTTGTTGTTTTGTTTTGTTTTGTTCACTGTCCTCTCAAAGGTAAGAAAAGCTTGCAGTCTTCCATGTGCCAGAGATCCTGGGGCATATTTATACTCTTTAGACTTTCCATGTCCAGGGGGACCATCTTGGACATGCAGGAGCCCCAGCTATCATGAAATAATTCAATTGCAGAGAACAGAAAGTGAAGCTTGGAATTTGGTGATTTTTACATTCTTATCTAGATCTAAATTTCAATTACGTGGATACAGTAGGAAATCTTTAGAAACTCTGGAACTCCTCTGCCTGAATTCAAATCCTTGGAAGTCCTGTCATTAGGAACTTGACAGCTAACCTAACTTCTTCAAGGCATATTTTTTTCAATCTGTAGAAAAAATGATGATGACAGAACGTACCTCAAGAGGAAACTGGGCTGTTACAGGAAGCAATGAGTTGATATACATATTCAGACCACCCAGGACATAGCAAGCTATGGATATATAAATGCACAGATAGCTAATAACAACTAGCCTTGCCAGCATTCCTTTTTTAAAAAGCCAAACACACCCTTGCAATCAGACATGCATTTCATTTTATTTGATTCTTGAGATAGAATTACCACAAGCAGGAATTCACAGAAAATAGGAAACAAGGTAAGAATTATCGAGTAATTTAAAAAGTGCAATAGAAGGAAAACAGCAAGCTGAACATACAGGTATGATTATGTGACAAAGGGAGAAATGGAAAACATTGAATCCCCGCATATGATCACAGCTGAGTTTTCTGAGTTTCGGCAGTGTGCAAGGGCCACAATTAGCTTCCATGCATGAGGACAACCGCAAGGCAAGGCCACTCAGCGGCCGTACTTACCACCTCCTTCCACCCCAGGGAGACCCGCCTGTCTGTCTTCCACCTCAGCAGTACTTGCTTCCCTAAGCTGGCTCTTATCCTTTTCCATGTTTTCCTCACAAGCAAGTTTCCTGGACGCCTTAGAGAAATTCTCTGCAAATCCCTGGGTTCCTCTCTCCATTTCTGCATCACGAATGTTCCCACAGCTTTCCTCCGCTGGCAGAGGTTTGGTCTCCACGTTTGCTTTTCTTCGTTCTCCGTCTTCCAGCTCAGTTTCGCAGCGTCCCTCAATGGGAAGGCGCGGTTTTCTCGGCTCATCGCTCTCACGCAGCTCCGGAGAAGCCGGATTTCCGGCACCTGCGTCTGTACTTTGTTCAGCACGTGCTTCTCTGCCCTGCTCCCGAGAGTCGTCCTCACCGTCACTAGAATAGGGGCGACTTCTGGACGAGGCTGAGGAAGCACTTCTAGTATCTATAAAATAAAAAAGTGGCGACATTGTTGCTCTAGAGTAACACATTTAATGGTGGAAAACATGCTAGTAGGTAATCATACCAAAATTTTTTAAAATATAGTTAAACTTGGCCTGATCCCTTTTCCAGTGTATTCCACATAATTGTCATGACAGAGAAAAACATAATTTCTGAACTGTAGAAGACTTTCAACAATAGATCACATTTAACCCAAGAAAAACCCTATTGTTTTGATTTGCTTTTGAAAGCCAGTTTACTGGAAAACCTTTGCGAATATCTGGAATGGCACACAAATATTTAGTAAACTCTTTGCTTTTCTATTACAGCAAGAGTGTGTATTTATGTGTCCTTTTGTATAGCATGAAACTTTAATTTTCATCTGCTGTGATATCTACCACGTAATACACCCTAGGATCTGGTATGGTAAGATTTAAGAATTTACACAGTATACGCATTTAATAAATATTTTAAGTGATGAAAATATGTGTGTTTAGAAGGAGATATTGTTTTACCTCAGGTTCCCCAGAAGCAAGGCATGGGGTGAAGTTTCATGTGCAAGTGATAAATTGAGGTCATGCTTCAGGAGAAACACCTGAGGGAGGTGGAGACAGGCAAGGGAAAGGAAACAGGCAAGGAGCTATCTCAAGCTAGGACTAAACCTCAAGCTCATCCTACAGGGATTTCTGATGTGTAAGTTCTATTAGAAGGGACGGAAGTAAGTTAAGATGCAGCTGGGTTTTCAGACTTTGCATCAGTAAGATATTGACTATGGGCTACACCAAATGGATGTAAATATCCCTACATCTTCTGGCTCCTTGTCCCTGAGGGTGAACTCTAGTAGCCCACGACAGTCCTCTGAAGGGTGCGAGAGCTAGGAACTGGGCACACGATGCCAGTTAAGAAACTGGAGTCATACGTTGAGGTAGTACTAAAGATACACAGTCTAGAAATGTACAGTAGTCAAAAGAGGTTCACATACTACCCAAAAATCTTGAAAAAGTCTCCAGGAATGTGCCATACATGCTGAGTCTCTATAAGGAAGACATGCAGCGTAAAAGTCACTGCATCCGTGGCTGTCGACCACAGAAATAGAAACTTGTTTTTGCTGCTCTAAGCAATAGATTCTTGTCTATAACTGTTTCTTATAGAATATATTTTCTATACATAAGTTCATATATATTTCTATATATTTTTTCAGATATAAATAGCCTGTATTTAAATGCCGCCCACCTCCCTTGTTTCTCTGTGTTCTCTACCACCCATTTTTCTGTTTCTTCTATTCCTGCATGAGAGCTCCACAAGTGGCTATAGCATTTACTGTAGAGTTTATGAAAAGAAATGCCTGTCTTTACCTTTATCCTCTCTCCTCTCTGCTCACTCACCTCTCTCTCCCAGCAGCCCGCCAACCCCCAGCTCTCTATAACAGGTCTTAGTATTCTAAGTATGGTCAAAGAGACATATCAGAGTTCCCACCAAGACTGGAGAGATACTTAACACAAGCAAAAACATACTTTAAAAAAAGCTACTGAGCAAAAGAACCCCTTAGCACAATTCTCAATACCTTGGCAAACACCAAGTGACCACGACTCTTCAAAGAAATCACATACTTTAGCTGCTTATTTTTTTTTTTATTTTCCACTTTATAATCCTAGATGGGATGTTTTTACAGGAAACAAGGAAGATGAAGGAGAGGCGCTCTCTATTTTATTTGTGTCAGTTCAGAAAGCGTAGAGTCCATGGTCTTGCCCTTTTGTAAGCGTTTTATATTTACATTTTGAATAAAGAGAAGCAACCCTTGTTTATTACTGGTTTCATCAATAGTTTTCATTCATTGCACAGTGGGCCAAGACACAATGCTATGCTAGTTCTGAGCTACTGAAAATGTGTACAGCACCAGAAGCTTCTTCGTGACTCCCACTTTTGACTCTTGAGAGTTGTTCACGTGATAAAACATGAGCAGTCCTTTATCTTTCTTTTGTAGATTTATTAATCACATTATATTATTTCAAAAGGCTGGCACGTGCTCTGGTTCACTTTTGAATCAGTCCTTCAGCAAAGAAAGATCAGAAGGACTGGCCTTGAGGTGGCAAGGGCACCTGACCTCCGCTTCAACTCATTTCAGCTTTCCAATTTCTCTCTTACCTCGTGGTATAATTCACTGCCAGTCTCATTTCTTGCTCTCATTTTCATACAGACACTGGAGTAAGATTTTGCTAACAACAAAAAAAAAAGGCTCTAAAAGCTTCAGGGGCCTTATAATGGGATTTTCAAAATGACTTTTATTTATTCCCTTAGAAATGAAACAAATTTTCTATGAAAACATTCATATAAATGAACTCCTCTGGCACACATGTAGATTTGTGTCATTAGAGGGGAAAAACTATGTTGGACATGTTTGGTAAATGTCTCAGCTTCCTACCCAGTTCCATTCGTCTCTCCAGTGTCCCTCCTGGCACCGATACTGAAAGAACTTGCTTTTTTTGCTTATTTTTACTTATTTACTTAATTTTGCAAAACAAGATCTGCACTCAGCACCTGAGGCCTTGACCAAAAGCATTAGGTTCAAAACCACTTTCTACGGTCCGAGGGGGATCTCGAACCTTTCCCTCTCCACATTCAGTCAGCCCCAAATCCTTCCCTTCTCATGTCATTAATAGCTGCTCATTGATGCCTGTTCCTTTTTCACATCACAGCGATCAAAATCCGATTTCACAAAACATGAAACTGGCATAAACAATACTATGCTCTTCTGAAACACAGACCTAGATGTCCCCATTTTGACACAGCCAGTTAGTAGCTTTGAGCTTGTTTATGCTATTTAAATTCTCCAAGCCTCTATTTTCTGGGTAAAATGGAGATGATTCTTCTTGCTCTCCACAAATGAAAAATCACACGAGAAAAAAGTTAACTTAATCAAATCAAAAGATCATTTCTTTATAGCTTGCAGTCTTTTATATTATACATGTAGTACAGGGTCTAAATTTACTTGTTATCCCATCCATTATACATTATATTAAGAGTGATGTCACAGCTTCTACTTATTTAGGAAAAAATAATATTTGATCACACTTATGCATCTACTGTGTACCAAACAGTGAAGTTTTTAATAACATCTCATCCTAGGGAATAATTGTTGCCTTTTTGTTCCAGATTAGGAAAATGAGGTATAAGATATACAATATATTCAGTATCTCTTAGCTATAAAGCAGAAAGTTTAAATTCACTGTTTAGTGCATTAGCATCCTTTTCTTAACTTTACTTTTTGCTTTATTAGCCAGAAACCTATACAGACCTCTCAGTTTAACTGCCAAAAAAAAAAAAATCAAATAGGTAGATTCAATTAAAATTTAGATCACCCTATCAACTAAAAATGTAAATAAGGTTCAAAATGTATAATTGATATTTTTTAATAGAAAAAAAGGTATTGGGCAAATGGGATGGGTATGGGGAAAGGGAAAAAGGAAGAGAAAAATAAGAGAAAGGGAAAAAAATGGAAGCAAAGTCTTTGTAAATAGGGAAGGGTGGAGGGGGTGAAGGGAGGGCAGTGAATGGGGAAAAAATGAGAACCAAGACTCATGTAAAGGTACAAGGTCCCAATGATGAATGTAACTGCACTGTATACCTAAAATGTACCAAGATGGGTATGGGGAAAGGGAAAAAGGAAGAGAAAAATAAGAGAAAGGGAAAAAAATGGAAGCAAAGTCTTTGTAAATAGGGAAGGGTGGAGGGGGTGAAGGGAGGGCAGTGAATGGGGAAAAAATGAGAACCAAGACTCATGTAAAGGTACAAGGTCCCAATGATGAATGTAACTGCACTGTATACCTAAAATGTACCAATATAAAAATATTAAAAATTTTAAAAATGTAAATTGCCCCAATGACATATCATGGGTCCCTATCCAGTGAACCCAATATTCTTCTGAACACTAGTAATAATCAAATCTCTCTTCTTAGTCTAAGTGTTCTGTGCAAAATCTGAATAAATAACACTTCTACTTTCTTCAAATTAGCCATGGCACACAAATTTATATTCCCTCTACTTATATGTGTATTTCTGTCTTGATTATACTCATAAGTTCATGAAAATCTGTTTATATTTTATATCTGATACTGCAGTTGAATCAATATCTTCATGTACAACAATACTTAATTAGGCAAGTGTTTCACACTCAATAAATATTACAGAATGACAATGTGCTTAATGAAAACAGAAATTATTAAATTTCAGGTGAGAACAGTAGCTAGTCATTCATCATAGGAGAGAACAGATGTCCCCACAGAGATAATTGCCACAAATTGAAATGCCTCGATCCATCAATAAGAAAAAAAAATGCATTACTTTGTAAGAATACATATCCACAGGTAAATGCAGATATAATGGGAAGGAAAGAAAACCTAAAGAGAGTGGAACATTTCCTCCATCGGTACCTTTCATTGACCTCCACAAACATTAAAGTGAAGTTGCAGTGTTGGGAACATATCAAATCATGTATCTATTGTGCCACAGAAATCCACACATCGTTTACTGACGCATCCAATCAGCCCTTCATCCACAAGAGTTCTCCGAAAGCCTAGATGGTGCCATGATATACATAAGACAGATTCAAAACTGTAGCAGAATAGCTCTTATAAAAGCATTTTATGTAAACTAAAGGATGGGTCTGCATTTAAATATTCACCTTCAAGTTATGATTTCCTACTTCAATAATCAAAAATAATTGTGGGTCGAGGAGTTCTTGCTCTTAAGGAAAAAAACCTAATCATGCAAACAACCACAGATAAATTTCTGTCCAGCAGCAGCCCAGTCTCCCCATGTTCCTCTCTGACCCAAGAAGCAGGCACGTTACACCAGAGTCTGCAGCTTGGATTCACAGCACATAGAATTTCAACATAGAAAAGAACTCATTCCCAGGAGGTTCTCTTCAGACCCATAGTCGGGCAAGAGTCTTAATTCAGTCAGTGAGATTCTTGATATTCGTATGTCAAATAGTGTTTTTGTGATTCTGAGATTTTAAAAGATTATGAGATCTATTTCTAACAGACTGAAAAACAGCACAAATGAAATTATTTTTCTTACTTGAAAAAAAATGGCTTCAGGTTTTGCCTTCTTAATTTTCTGGGAAAAAAATTCATTTCTCTTCTTTCTCCTCTCTCTTCTCTCTCCTCCCCCTCCTCTTCCTCTCTCTCTCTCTCCCTCCCTCTCCCCCTCCCCTCCCCCTCTCTCTGTTGCTGAGTGTTTACCTCTTTCTCATAGATACCATCGTCCAAACCTTCCCAAAAGGTAAAGCAGTCCATTCCCAGGGACATCAATCTTATACCCTCAATCTCATACCATCCGTGACAAAATATTTTCAACCGGCAAATTAGTGCCTGGGGTTGCCAACACAAATGCAGAGAAAGGAAGCTGTCATTCCCTTTAAATGACCAGAAGTCTCACACATTATCCGTAAAGGAGAGTCCTCTGTTCTCTATGGGCTTCCGGTCCACAGCCCTCCGTCGGTCAGGGCTGCTCAGTGCAGCGTGTTCATCAAAGCGGACTGGCCCGATTGTTAGCGGGCAGTTTAAATGGGTCCAACTTGTCAGGACAGTGACAGTCTGGACGATTGTTTGCCCTCTGGGAACAGGTGCAGTCAGGTTCAAACGAAACACATCCAAATACTAACAGCAAGATCCTTAATCATGTCAATAAAACGGATGTACTGGTGTCTGGGATTCGGCAGTCACAATACGCCTCCTACACTTTTGAGGATGAAATGCTGTCAAGCTTTTCAAAAGAAGGGTTCCAGGGACCCATCGCGCCATTAGCATTTTTAGTACAGGCTACTTATTTGATGGGTGAAACTTCTGCTTCTGATACTTTCAATGGTAAACAAGTGTCTTTTTTAAAATCCAAAGCAGATCATCAAAATAAAAGGATGGAGAACAAGAGCCTAGAGATGAGGGAGGAAAAGCCGTAATAATAACTACTGTACTCAGATTTTCAGATTAATCGCAATGTTATAATGCAAACATCCAGGATGCAAAAGGGCCCTTAAAGAGGATAGCTTGGTGATACTACGGAAATGACAGAACAGAGCTGGTCACTTTCATTTCTGGATCTTAAATTTCTCAGCATTTGGGGACCGGCTATGCTTCTCATTAGTTTTCATCACATATCTATTTAAAACATTATATATTCTGTATTTAAATGGTGCTACTAACTTTACGTCATTTTTCCAATAAAGATCCTAATAATCAAATGGAAGCCATGGCACTCACCAAAACACCTTACAATGCTTGGTGTTAACAGTCAAATAACTTTTAAAATATTTACCAAATGTACTTTCAGAAGTTGGCTCTGCGAGGGATAAGAAGAACATCCACACATGCTTAGCTTTCATGGTAGGATATAGCTGTGTGTTCTTAGCTTGTGAAGTTAACTTGAGGGCAGAATTTAACACACGTGAAACAATGAGTGAGAAATAAATGACAGGACTTCGTAAAACGAAGAGTCGGTGAAAGCTGCTGAAAAAGGATGGAGTCATGGGAGAGGACAGAGATGAGCCAGACCTAAACAAAGGGCCTGCGAATGACGATCACCCAGTGAGAACAAAGGTGAACATGGATAGAATTGGATTCTCTACATTTTATTTTTTTCCTTTTCAAAGCAAAATAAGACAAAAAACAGAAGCTAGACAATACCATCAGATAAAGAGCCCAGCCTGTGAAATGACTAACCTTGAGAAAAGAAAATCATCTTACTGGAGAAAATTAATTTTAGTCAAGAGAACCTTTTCAGATTTTGAAGAAAAATTATCATTTTCTCTAAATGCCGCGCTCTAAAGTTTACCTCTTGCTATGGGTGAGTAATTACAGATCTAAGTGATTAAAGATTTTCCTCCAAGGAAAGTCCAAGTACTGCCTACATCCTTCTCTGTTTGAACATAAAATATCATTCTATTTTAGATCCTTAAAAGCAAAGTGGTTGTGTAGCACAAAAAATAATAACTAGCTAAATATCTAGGGTATACTACAGCTTTATGAAATCAACCACATAATAATTTCTCACCATTATAGATCAAATAAAAATTAAGAGTCTTTTGTGTTTTGAACCAGTTATGTTTATATGCAAACACATTTTTAATACTTCTCCAGACTTAAGTCATTTGGATGATTTCTTTAAAATGATCAACTCAGGTGATACCAATTTTTCATTCAACAATTTTCTCTGCTTCAGAAAAAAATGTAACCATAACTCCAGTATTCACATTCAAGTTGAGAAAAGAACTTATATATTAGGAACATCTAATCTAGGAAACGTAAAATGTAAGAATGTAAAATGTAAGTATTAAGAGAAATTATAGAAAAGGCCTGGTTTAAACATTACAAAATATTTGAATGGCTGATAATTAATCTTAAGTAGTTCTTTCCAACTATACCAAAAATATTAAGATGAAAATAAATAATATAAATAAAATGAATACAAATCTTGTTTTATAAAATTCATGGATAATTAAGTTCAATCTAATTTTTCAAATTATGCTTCACTTTTTACCTTGGCTGTCAGGAAGCCAGGATAAAATTTTTAGTTCAGACACAGTAATAATCCCAAAATTATTTTCTTTTACTCGAAAGAATTTTTTATTGCCTTGTATATGTATGCATGAAATTTTAGATAGGTTTGGCTTCCTTTTTTGAAGAGCAGAGAACTACAAGCCTATCTATATTTGCTCTGTGATAATGATTTGAGGACTTCATTCCTTTTTATATATCTTAATATATTTCCCAAATTCAAAATTTTGCAATTTTATACAAAAAAAACTTTGAGAGGTGAAAAGAATAGAAAAAAATAGACAGCAACAGAAAAAAACCACCAAAATGTCACGTGCTTCTCTAGTTAGAAGCAAATTATAAAAACTAATCATACTCAGACATAAGAGAAGTTTATTATAAATACAGCACATGCCCAAGATATAGCAAGAGATATTTGATGAGCTAAAATCCATAGAAATTTGGCCAAATTCTCCTCTAAGACAGAAAATAAACTGTGATCCTTCTTTCACTGGAAAGAATTTAGATGAATTAAAAACTTTACAAAGCTCTCAAAAGTTAAAACACTGTATACCTCAAACGAAGGTTTCTTTCTCTATCTGAAAGCTCTAAATTTTCTCTATGAACATTTTAAGTCATTTGGGGCTTAAAGATTAAAAGGAAGCCACAAAATCCACCGTGAAACTAATATGACAGCATCCTTTGTTCAATGTAAATTTGAAAAAAGAAAGAAAGCAAAAGGAAAGAAAAAGGAAAAACTAGAACCAAGGCATAAAACTTCAATCTTTAAAAAGTGAATACCAGTTAATTTTCATTTTTTCAAACTCAAAAAATGGTGTGTGTGTGTGTGTGTGTGTGTGTGTGTGTACATAAAAGGGAATTTGGGCTAAAAATAGGACAACTTTGTAACTACACAGAAGATATGTCCCTACACAATGTACCCAACACCCTGATGAAAAACCTTATCAAACTAAGGAAAGAGAAAGGATGAAGGGCTGATTTTGTAATTTGGTTGTGTATAACAAGCTGAAAGGCCAGTACCTGTGCTTAGGCAACCGTACTGTAAACATTCCCTTAAAAGGTTATCTCAATAAAACATATGACGGAAAAGTTGGAGGTGTGCTGGAGAAGGAGCCTCCATCGATGGCTCTGCCATGCAAAACTAAGCAACTTGCCTTGCTCTTCCTCTTCCAATTCGCTGCCAGAGCTTCCCCCATCCACGTGATTCTCATTGCCATCAGCATCCGGTGCCTTCTGTGCTGAAACTTCACTGTCCTTTTCAGAGCCTAAATGAACTTTTCCATCTTCTGAGGGTGACTTTGATATTCCATTCATTTGATCATCGGCCTGTCCTTCTTCATTAGCTTTCGTGTCTTCTTTCTCCTCATCTACTTCAAAATCTTCTTCATACTCTGCAAAAAAGAAAATCTCCACTATAAGAATGAAAATAGAATCCTTGATACTTACCCCATTTCACTTTAATGAGAAGTTTGACTCTATTATCCTCTCTTCGCCAGTCCTTTCTTTGCTGCTTCTTTCTCTCACAATTAATGAACATGGAAAAGTAACAGTAAGTGACCAAAGATTGCAATCAGCTACATATATGAGAGCATAAAAGAAATGAATCTCCAAGTGACAAGGCCGCAACCTAGTAAGAGTTCATTTACAAATGGCCGCCATCATCTACAATGTCCACAATGGAAAAAGAGGAACTTGCCATGAGACAATAAATTAGAAGTAAATTAAAAATGAAGAGAACAGGATCATGATAATGAAAGTTAATCTGGAGACCAAGTGAGGTCATATTTCATGTGAAGAATATTCAAAATATTTGGATATCAAGTTAATGAATAGTGAAGTGGAAATTTTCAATTAATCAAGCCCAAAGGCCCCAACAAGTAGTCCTTGAATAGCTCATTCTTTGAGAAGCAAATGGACATTACAAAGGTATAATGAAGATTCTATACCCAAGCCAGAGACTGCAATCATATATATTATTCTTTCCCACAATGAATAATTACATTCCAAGTATAAAAATTCCTACAAAATAAAATATTCCTGTCACAGCCACAAATTTACTTCATTCCCTACTGGGATGCAACAAATCTGTAGCAGAAAAAGGACATGGTCACATCAGATAAACTCCAGCTGTCCCTTGGGGTTATCATTTTTCACCTTTCATATTTAATTGTTCCCCTTTTTCTTTCAACAAAAACTAAAAATCCTGAAGTGACAACATGCCAGCAAGGGAGAGCAAAAATATCTCATGCAGAACCAATTAAGCAAATAAACAATTATCCTTAAAATAAAAATTACAAGTAAAATAAAGGTTCCCAATTTTGTGGGTTTTAGTTATTAGAAATCCTGGCTTTTCTTCCAATAGTGGGGCCTTTTGGGGATTTATTTGAAAGCAGTCCACCTTGCTGCAATAAAAGAAAGTTAATTTAGAAATATATGTCCTGGGCATTAATGAAGGCTCAGTTGATGCAGAGAAAAAATGAGAAAGATATGAGGAATAGGGAAATTAACACTATAGCAAAGGCAAAAAAAGGGAGAATTTACAAAAACGTTTTCACTAAAGAGCTTTAAATATGTGTAAATAAGGAATGTGAACATCAGCAAAACAAAAATGTAAAAGAAGAAGGTAAAGAATTTGGTTCCTATGACACAAAGCAGAAACACTAATAAAAAGAAAAGAATATTTTGATCCAAGGGATACTGGCAAGACACAACATAGTTCCCCAGTTGGTCCAGTTAACCATCCAACCTTAAGCTTCTCCCAAGAAGCTTCTACGTGAAAGAGAACAACAACAACAAAAAAAAAACCAAACACTACAAGACATCTGCCGTCAAGAAAACTCCAGTTTTTGTTGAGGAAATCAGGTGCAAGGAGAACAAAGGAGTAGTGTGCTCATTTTGTAGTAGTTTTCATACAGGGTCCTCAGTAATGTTAACGTCAATGGTACAGCTCAGTTGCTGCAGATTTTTACATGGGACTCATGATTAATTTTGTGAAGTAGTATCAAGTACATTAGAGCCCCAGCCTGCGATTTCAGTCACCTGTGATCAACTGCAGTATGGGATTATTACATCAAAAATTCCAGCGATTAAACAATTCATAAGTTTTAAATAACTTTTGCTACAGAATACGGTTATACCTCTTCTATTTTAGAATTACTAGTGTTAATCTCTGACTGTGCCTGCTTTATAAATTAAACTTTATTTCAGATATGTGTGTATAGGAAGAAAAATAACACAGTATTTCCAGGGTTGGTTTCTGCATCTGCAGAACGTCTTAGGACACACTCCCTCAGATAAAGCCAGGCTACTGAAAGTGGAAGAGAACCGAAGAAAGGCAGAAGTTCATTTTAGAGAGTTATGGAAGACATAGTAAGAGGAGAAACTGTGGTTATTAGCAGAATACACACAAATATATTATTTTAAAGCATTTTTCTTGATCACAAGATAAGGAACAACACAGACTACGTGGATCGCTGCAGTTCTGTTGGCCATAGAATATTACACATTTGTGAAAGATAGGATTTGGAGTCTGGTCTTCATGTGTCCGACTCTCAGTTAAAATATTTCCTGGGTATGTGACCTTGGACAGCTTACTGAGCATCTTTAAGCTTCAATTTCTTCATCCATAACCTGGTTAGTACAACACTGTGATAATATGAAAAGCAATAATACTTAACACAGTGCTATGAACTGCAAGTGTCTAATAAATACCAGCTCTTAGCTGTAGTCGGGGTTGTGGCTGGGTAGTAGAAGGAAGTGGTCATAAAACAGGAGAAATCACCTGTAGTATGTGCCCCTTTGACAGCAGTGCACTTTCCTTGAGGCACCTGATTAAAATCAGGCAGTACAAGTGTCCACCATTAAGACACAGTTACAGTGTTATTATTAAAATAGAGCATAAAATTGAAAGAGCATGTAGTGAACACCACAGGAAAAAATGTGTTTGTGTTCTAAATTGAAATTCAAAGCTGCCTGGCTTCTTCTATCTTTCCAACCATCACATGCAAACCTCAGCCTTCCAAGAGCCAGGTACCTTCCAATGCCATTGTAGCACCTGTGGGTCACCTACTCAAGCTCTCAGAATGAACAAACCCGTGGGGCGCTTCTGGCATCCTTCCTTTCTGTGATTTATTCTGGCTCCACGTCCCGTTTCTCTTCTAGAGAGTAAACTTCCTTGTTTTCTGGGCCCACTCATCAGATCCAAGTCAACACCAGCTGACATCAGTACTGCAACCTCCACCTTCCTCCCCAACCTCCACTCTGGCTTCCTGCAGCCTGTACCCTTGTACCTGCTCTGCTGACACCATAAAGCCCTGGTGGTGCTGCTGCTTTGAGGAATTTTAACAGAAATTGGCACTTAAAGTTCATTAGCAGCCAACACCAAAGAGAATGCTGTATCATCTGCACAATGACTATGCTTTGTAAGGCTACCATGTTGGTTTCAGGAAAAAGAATGAAGAAAATGAAAGACTTGTATTTGACACGGCTTTAATAAATCTCCATGTCTTACAAGTTAAAACAGAGAAAAACATCCCTGTGTTAATCTCTTTGCAATTGATGTTGCCACCATTATTTTTAAATTCTCAGTCCAAGATAAGAATAAACACTAGGAGGAATCATGGAGAGAGGGAAATTGGACAAAAAGGAGAGAAGTCCTTTTTTAAGATAGCCACATTACTTTGGAAATTAACAAACACATGAAGGCCAGGGCTCTGAGAATTCTGTAATCATTTTCACAGATTTCTGAAACCTTTAGGCAGCAATAAGAACAGGTAAGGAAGAAGATATCGGAAACTAACTTCCACAAGTCGCCAGCCCATGGGCTGTTGTTCCTGTAATCCAGGCTTTGTCTTCTGGGCAGAAGAGGGATAAACAGGCTACCACCCCTGTCTGATTCTTTGGACACATCACCCACAACTATGTGGCATCTGGGAACAGAAGACTGTACGGTGTTTCAAAGCCTGAGATTTGGAAGTGCCTGAACTTCAGGATGTGTCTGAGTAGCTGCTTTCTCTGAGCCTCAGTTTCTCAGGCTGTAAAACAGAGGGAGTTGTGATACCTACATCATGAAATGGTAACAGTATACTGAGATGCGGAAACTCTGTGTGTGTGTGTGTGTGTGTGTGTGTGTGTGTGCGCGTGGACAGAGTGAGGGAGGACAGAAATGAAAGGAGAAAGCAAAAGAAAAGTCCACATAGGTCCCAGGATCCCAAGCCTACATCTATTGCTTTTAGTTGTGGAGTACTCTATCACCATATAACCACATAGATTATACCTGCTTAATACCAAAGCCATTCATCCATTTCAACAAAGCAAGTGCATTTAAAAAAATGAAACAATAGGCAGGATTCTATTTGGTCAAGATGGCCGACTGCTTTGGAAGTCCACAGGACCTCTCTGGCTCACACAGACAAGCCTCTGTCCCCTCCCACGTCCCAGCAACGACCCCCTCCTCTAAGGTGGGCGACCCAGGTGGACTCCACCCAGAACAGCAGACAAAGCAGGTAGGGAGTCCTCCCCCAGAAGAGAGGTCTCTAAAGACCCACTGACTAGAACAGTTCTGAAAACTCTGGATGAATGACAGTCCGTAAACTTAACAGTAGCAACACCCGAGAACCCCACTGCTGATTACCATATTTAAAAGCGTTACCGTGGTCATCTCCCCACACATCGTGTCCCGGTTTTCCTTTACGTTGCATTTCTTGCATAGCAGTTCTCACTTCTCTGACCTCTGGTTTCATTTCTTCCACAGAAAAACTGGCTGAGGCAATTTTGTTCCCCTCTGTCTCAGTTCGTCCTGGAATCCAGTTTGATCTCTTCTTCCTCAGGTTCTGTTCACCCTTCCTTAGATCCTCTCTGTCCTCAGGGCGCTTTTCTTTCCTGGGTTTCACTGAAAATGGCTTTTTGTCAAGGCCCATTGCAATAATGCACCTATGGAAAATATTAACATAAAGGTTGTATTAATCTTTATATGTAACACAGTGCAACCTCACAGCTTTTTAAAACATTTTTCTCCTATTCTAATAAGACGTCATGTGAGAAATGCTGTATTACTAGTATACGTGTTAATTAAAATAAACCACCTTACTGACACTAAGAACTTATAAACACAACATATTAATAATCTTACTCCAATAATTATAAAAAACAAATCATCAACAAGAACTAGGGTCAAATCAAAATGTGTGCCTTGAAGTGTATTTTTAATCTTCTCACGGTCATTTATAGATATATGAGGCAGGAATGAAGAATGCAGTGAATATTTGAAATTTAAAAGTTTATGTAGGAAAAGAGACATGGCCATTAATACTCCTCAAATGTTCCCTCTCGCTTTGAACACACTTATCGCGTCATAATTTTCACTTTCTGAAACAGTTTATGGTTTATTTTTAGAGCCGTTTCGGTCAAATAAAAACATTATGTTGTTCCCTAATCCAGTTTGTTCTCCAGCTCTTGCACTTTGTGACTTCTGACTCTTCCCTAAAGTCGAAATGACCATAAAAGTAAGTGCTTTGAATCAACTCAGGATCTCAAGGCAGCCGCAGCACAACTAAAGATGTTCACAAAATGGAACTTCCAGAACTGCTTCAGAAAGTGGGAAGAAGAATGGGAAAAGTGAGCCTGAAGCAAGGGGAGAATTTGGAGGGGAATTATTGGCAATGTGTCTTTCACTGTGATTTTTTAAAAATACTTAATCACTGTAGTTTTATCATGTCTTATACATATACAAATGTAGGTGCATAATGATACATGCATGGAGAGATAGAAAGATCGATGGATAATAGTGTAAGTCCTTAAATGAGAATTGTTTAATAAAAGAGCATTCGGGCTTAATAGCATAATAATCAGAAGAGGGCTGAGGATGGAGTCCAGGGTCGAATGCTTGTCTGGCATGTGCCAAGTCCTGGATACGACCACCTCTACCGAAAAGAAATCAGAAGACAGATGCCACTCAATCTATGATAATTTATTATTCCAACAACAAAGGTCTTAAACTCCAGATAAACATGATTGATATTTTTAAGAAACATACACTGAAATGTTGTGCTGAATAAATAAATAACTCAGGAGTCTTCACACTTATTTTACTAGAACTGCTATTATTGCTTTTAGAATGGCCTTTAGAAGACTGTACTGCAATCTTCTTGTGATTTTTGCTGGCAATAAGCTTTTGTTTCCCCAAAATGGCAACAATTTGTACAAGTCATAGTGTCATTCCGAGTCAAAACTGGTGAACCAGGCAGATGATCTCGGGGTATCATGACATTTAAAAAGTTTTCATCAGTTATAACAAGAGGAAAGTGAACAGATCGTCCTCTGTAGCTGTCATTTCTCTCAAATTAATATCAAAATGAGAATCCCAATAGTGATGATGTAGACATTACTGTATGTGATTATGACAAGGATCACTTGTGGAACATTCCCTCCATCCCAGTCTCTTTGCCGAGTGCTGTATATCCAGTGTCTTAAGGGCTTCATCACCCCACGAGCCAATAAATTAATAAGGATCACTGCCACTGCACAGATGAAGAAGCTGAGGGAAAAGCTTCCATGGCCTGGTAAAGGTTGGCAAGAGGTTAATGGCAGAGCTGGGTGTCAGATCACCTCACACAGGAGCGTAGTTCTGGAGCAGGGGCAGCCCCTCAGGTGACCAGGCACACAAATGAAGGTCACACCCGAGAAAGTACTAGCACTCTCTCAGCAGACACTAACACAAGCTGCAGAAATTTCCACCAAAGCCTGAAGACAATCCCCAACTTGCAAAAGGCATCTGACACATTTCAGTCTCCGCATCTCTCCTCCCTCCCTGGAATCATCACACCCCACTCTCTCCACACTAGACACCTATGGGGAGCTGAATCTTTTATAGTGCACAGCTAAAAAGGGATCATAGTGCAATCAATACTCATCAGTCCAGGAAATGGAAATAGCACTAAAATCTGAAAATTACCTCGACCTGAATCAAATCCAGTGGCAATTTCTTAAGCTGAAGATCTCACTAAATTTCAGTCTTGAAATAGCACAGGAATTGATTTTAATAAATTCTCCCAACAAACAAATACAAGAACTGAGTTATATCACTTAACATTTCAGTATCTCCTCATAAAACAAAGCTAAAAGGATTTGCACTCAAGCTACCAGGCTATAAAACACAAGATAATAAAAATTTACTCACCTCACCCATATTAAGAATGATAAATATTTCTAGACGGTAATTTTGAGGTGCTTAGCACATAGGTTTCTTTGGAATGAAGGTGTCACGCATCTTCACAGAATATGATTACTAGCCTCGCCTTCTGTTCAAGCTGCGCTCCCCTTTGCCAGAGGCAACCCCAAACCCATTGACTCGGAGCCTCTGATATGCTGTTACTTTTAGTTTATGATGGGACTATGTAAAGGCTTTGATGCCTCCCTGTTGCATGCACAGTCTTTTTATTGCCCATCTGCCGAAGGGAATTGGACAAACAAAGTGACTAACATCTGTGCGCCCCTCGTCACTGACTACCTATTTAACTTCTGAGCACAATTTGAGGCGTTGATTCTGATTACTGAAGCTGAAAGCAGGTTGCCTTCTCCTTGTTTGGGTGATTCTTGTTCCTGTACTCCCCTCTGGCAAGGGAAGATAGGTGATGGACCTGTTCAAACAGATCCAAGACTTGAGGGATGAGGACAGTTATGGAGCCGTCACATTTTGGAAGTGATCACTGTTTTTTTCTTGTTTTCTGATGACCTTAAGCATGCAATTCTTACTCATTTTTAGAAATAGATTTGTCCTTTTACGATAGCCTCCTCCTTCTCTTGGAAGTTTCAGGGATCAGCATTCTTTAATGAAATAAAATTTTATCTTGAATATGCTAGAAGAATTATTGTGCACTCCTTACAGTAACTAGAAGTACCGTTCTGCATAGAACAAAACCAAATGATGTACAACGTCAGTGATCCCAGTCCTCTTAGAAGAGTCCTCAGCTCTCACTGGAATTTCGCAGTGTTGATGACTCCAGGATAAGCAGGATAGCCTCAGCTGGGGCTGGGCAGCCCAGGCCTGCCCACTGCAACCAGCCAGAACTGGCTTTGACCTGCTGTGCGACAGGGAGACACCCAATGACATCACTCTGATCCTGCACAGATTTCATCAGAAGAAAGGTCTTGAAGCTAACAAAATAAAAAACTGGAAACCATTCTCCTTGAAGAACTACGTATTTTAACTGAGAGGAATAGGACCGATTCTTGAACATCGACACCATTTTTATAATACTTAAAAAGTGACAGAAAGAAGCTAGAGGGGACTAAGTGTTGAAATCAGAGAAAAAAAAAATCCCATAGAGCAGCTAAGAGGTGAGGAGTAAGAGAGCAGATGTCATTGTCAGATTTGGGTACTGATGATTAAACCACAGAAAGTGCTCAGGGCTAAAAACTGACACCTTAGATTTGTGCACAACTCCCAAAGAATGCAGTGTGTTTGCACAAGGATGATCATATGTAAGTTTTCCTGGGAGTTAAATAGAAATGGTTAAAGTAAGGAGATGGTATATATGCATTGGAGCTGAAAGGAATTGAGAGCCCTAAACACAGCTGGGCACAGAAGCACAGACCCAGGCCATTTATTCTTCCTTTCTCAGGATGATTCTTTCACACCTGTTCTCTCTCCTAAAATTTTCAAGACCTACTCTTAACCTCAGCTGATGAATGCATTTTTTTGTTTTGTTTTGTTTTTAGAAAAGGGAAACCATCAGCAGAGAACTCCTAGTTGGTCCTAGCACATCCACCACAATCCTACTTCCTCTCTCCCTCCATGGTATCCCAGCATCCACCATTACCATAACAGAATATCTGCCCGCCTGGTAAGGCTTACACCCCCATTTAGGCCCATCTTCTCCAGTCTATTTACGCATAACCTCTACAGAGTTTCCCTCTTTATGTCACACTTCATCAGTCTTTGTTTTTTCCAGGTACTATATCATTACTGTCTATTAACAGAAAAACACGCTATAGTATTCCAGCATAAAAGGTAAAAAGCCTTTTGACCTTATATAGCATCCCCTCCTGCGTTATCACCCATTTACTACTATTTAAAGCAAAACTCTTTTAAAAAGTTGTCTCTATTCTCTGCCTTTTGTTGTTTTCTTCTCAAACTATCCCCTTAAACCCACACAACCAAGGTAACTTCATTATGATAACTTGTCTCAAGGTAACAATAACTAGCACAGCACCAAATCGATGTTCCATCTCCCGTCTTCACCCAATGTAACCTCTTCACACATTGGCCAGTTAATCAATGCTTTATTCTTCAAATGTTTTGTTCATTCCCAACATACCATTCTCCTTCTAATCACTGTCTTTCTTTCTCAGGCTGCCTTCTCCAGACTTCCCTCACCTCCAGGATGGAATGATATATATAGAGAGAGCTCATTGCTCAAACACACTCTGTCTCTGTAGTTACTTCTTAAACTCCCATTTGATCTGATGACTTTAGGTGCCATCTAAGGACACGTCATCCTCAAATTTGTCTTCATCCCAGACTCCTCTCCTGACCTTAGATTCATCTACCCAACTGCCTACTTAACACGACTACCGGAATATCTCACAGATGTCTCAGCCTCGTGAATCCCAGACCCAGACCCCTTCCTTATTCCACCACCACCATCCCACATCGAATTCTTCCACAGTCCATCTTCAGTACATGTGAACAGGATCTCCTGCCAGTACTTCAGGCAAGAAGACGTTGGAGTTCATCTTTCACTTTGCTGTGCGTCTCGTGCCCTGAATCACCCACCAGTAAACGCCATGGGCTTTACCTTCAAAGGACACATAATCACTTCTAACTCCTACCCCATCTCTTCTCTGGATTACAGCAGTTTCCACTTCCCCATTCCCTGATTTATTTTTCCCCATAGGAACCACTCTTGGATCATGATCAAAGCTGCCATACTTTTCAGAATAAAAGTCAAAGTCCTTGAAGTGACCTCAGGACTTCTGCATGGGGTGGCCCCACTGCCCCTCTGACCCCCTCTCCTGTCGCCGTTCCATTCCTCATTCTGGCTCTTGCCAGTGGACTAAGATGCACCACATGTGCTCCTCCCTCTTGCCCTTTTGATATGCTTTTCTCTCCTGGAAAAGCTATTTGGAGGAAAAGACATTTTATTTTTGGTTTCTGTGCAGAAAGTGTCTTCTCAGAGAGGTGTTTCCTCACTGTCCTACATAAGACAACACCGCCTCTGGGGTTTGTCCTCCTCAGTCCCTATAACTCCTTTAATTATTTTATCAGTATGTTATCTTCCTTGTCTTTATTAGAGTAAGTTCCAGAATTGCATGGACTTCTGTTGGTTCATTCTTGCATTCTAGGTTGGCATCTAGTCAATTTTCCAGGAATTCATGCAGGAAAAATAAAAATGACAGAAGACCGGCAGGCAAAACTCCTGATGTCAAACCGAATGTCCAACATGAAAGCTGATAATAAACAGTCTAACTGAAACTTTGTTTTGCCTGAGGTTGAAATGAAGGGGATGGAAATGAAAATTGGGCCACCCCATGATGCAGGCACAACTCTCATATGCACAGGCTGTGTAGCGCCCAGTCACACAAGACAAATGTTTGACACCTGACAAGGTTGGGGTCTAGCTCCAAATCAGTTAGAGCAATGATATTAAAACACCCAAAGAGCAAAGTTCTCTTCATTTCCTTCAGGGGTGAAATTTAAGACAGCACGATAAAGAGGAGAGAAAGTGAGACAGTTTAAAAAGGCCACCTAAATTTACTTATCTCTATTGTAGAATATATCTGGAAATCTGAGTTCTAGCTTATAATTTTAAATACAAATACCCAGGGTTGTAGTGAATAGTGCTTATTCTAGATAGTCTAGGCTCAAATACACAGATTTTTTCTTAACAAATTGCACTGATAAATGCATTAGTGAAAGCACAAGAAAAACGCAGGCAAGCTTGCCCTCTACCCAAGGACAAGTGTTTCCTTACTTGTAGCAAGGAGATGCTCTCTCCACACACACAAACCCGAAGTAGCTTCGCTTGCCTCCGAGTCTGGAGCCTTTCCGATGCTTGTATTCACAGCAGGAGCTCAACCTGTTCACCTGGATCCCATTCAGGAAGAAGGTGAGGCTGAAGGGAAAACCATGGTGCCTTTTGGAAATGAACTGAAAGGTCTCTGGAATTACAAAAACAGGTCCGTGAAAACTACTGACTGTGGACTGACATCATCTTGATTACATTTTTCTTTTATTTTTTTTATTTTTTTTAAGAGGAAAATGGGAACTATATTTGGTAAGTTGATATATGGGAGTGCAGACTGGTGCAACCACTATGGAAACCAATATGGAGATACCTCAAAGAACTTGGACTGGAGGTTCCATTTGACCCAGCCATCCCTCTGCTGGGTATCTTTCCAAGAGAAGTAAAAGAATCATATCACAGAGAAGTATGTGCACCCATGTTTATAGCGGCACAGTTTGTAATAGCTAAAACTTGGAAACAGCTCATTTGCCAATCCGTTGGAAACTGGATAAAGAAGGTGTGGTTTTTCTATAACATGTAATATTACATTTTTCTTTTAGATAAGTACAACATTAGGCACTAGACCATCTTTGGAAGACAACTTTAAGCACCAAGAACCATTCTATTAGGGAACAGGGATTTTGAAAAGGAACAGAAGGAAAACAATGGAAACAAAGTTTTGTAAATGGGAGAGGAAGAAGGGTAGAAGGGAGAGGAGGGGAAGGGGGGAAAAAGGAGTAAGATGTGTTATGTACACGTATAGATTCCCCACTGGGAACGTGATCGTTATGTATGGCAAAAATGTACCAATAAAAATTAAGTTTAAAGACCATTCTATTATTTTTATTTGTGATAAGTACTCCAAGTTTTTACAAAACTCTGATTTATAATAAAATAGTGATTTCTGACATTGCACGAGCACATGTTACTTCCAGGCACTATGCCTGATTACCTTAGGTGTGCTATGTTTCAACAATGACATGAAACAGCAATATGGCGTTGATAATTTCTAGACGAAGAAATTAAGGATTAGGGGAGTCCAGTGACTCACTCACTATGATAGAGTACGGGGTAGAGTTAGTACTAGAATACAAACATACCTTGAAATCCCTTTAAATCTATATGCTATCGGTATTGACAATGTACAGAATGACAAAAACTTGTTATGAAATTAGTACGCATTTTAAAGATTTGTGTTTTTAGTTGTGACTTTAGACATCCTAATAAACATGTGAACGGGGCGGAGGTTTACCATCTCTAAGCCACGTTGGATTATTTGGATTTGAGGCCCTTTTTTTTTTTTTTCCTTCTCCGCCCACCCAAACATCCAAACAGTAAATTAAGAACAATGCCTGCAATTGACAGTTTTTGGTTATTCCAAATCTTCGTGATTCTCTGACAAAACCCTACCCACGGGACCTTGTCCTCTACAGAATGGCTCCGTCTTGCTACTTAGGACTTCCTCTAACAGACTGTTCTGCTTCTACCAGTAAGACAGCAAACAGCTTCCCCTCTCTATGTACACATTTCTTTCCCATCCAGCATGTACTGCAGTGTATTAAAATACGGCTACACATGGAGTTTTCCAACTTCAATATGCAGCAGGATCACCTGAGGGCTTGTTAAAATGAGTATTGCTAAGCCTCACTCCAGAGCTTCTGACTCAGCAGGGCTGGGCTGGAGCTCAAAAGCTTACTTACCTAATGAGCTTCCAGATAACCCTGCTGCTACTGGTCCTGGGAGCCTACTTTGAAAATCCCAATATCTAGATATTTGCCCTGCCATATGTTTTTGAAATCTATGAGAGCTGAAGATGAATTTAACTCATCTTGGTTTCCCCAGAACCCAGAACAATGAGAAAGGAAGTATTCCCAGATAGTACATGGTTCATTATTGTAATCAGTGTATTTCCCCATCATCTAGAAATAGCACAAGTCCCTCACAGTATACCCCTAGAGATGTCTAAATCAGATGTCATTCTAAAGACTCAGACCTATTAAAAAGGCAATCCCATCATTTATACCTTAGTGTTTATGATGTAAAATTAAACAAACTAGGAAAAAAATTGAAAAGTTAGTATTGGGGGATGCTAACATAAAATAGGTTTTGAGGTCCACCTGTTTTGATCAAGTGATTCCTCAAGTCGTGACAAGAAAGTATATAATTATGATGTAAGATTATATAATTATATATCATATTATTACATTATAATACATGATATCAACACATATTAATACTATACATATTCTGTATAAATCATGTATATTCTATAATATATAATTTTATATTAATAATATATAATTATAATGTATATAATACACATAATATATTTAAGAAAGATGTATGTCCATATGTAAACAATTTGACCCAGGGGAATAAATTTGGTTTTCATTTAAAAAGTATAAAAAAAGGGCCAGGGATTTAGCTCAGTGGCACTGCACTTGCCTCGCAAGCGCGAGGTCCTGAGTTCGATCCCTGGTATCAAAAAATTATAAATAAATATGTACCATTATCAAAAAATCAAGGAATTAAACACAATGGACTTAATTTGCACCTCAATAAAACTATTTTCAGAAATGAAAATATTCAGCATACAACAAGGAAAGAAGAAAAACAGCAAATAGGAGGGAGAATATAAGGAAACGCTCCAGTTTGGAGGACAGACAGAGCCATGTGCTACTGGGATAAATTGGATAGAAGTCATCTGAGAAATCTGCAAAGCCTTACCCTCAGTATTGAAAGATGGGTAAAATTTGAATTTAAAAAAGGAAGGAAGAGAGCATTGCAGACAAAGACGGGAATAGTCCGGTCCGAGGATGTGACCGCGATGGAGTTTCTTCGCCAAGGAGTAATGAGAGATGCACCGACACACACAAGGGGACCTCTTTTTGGAAATGCCAAAAAATGGATACAAAAGGAAGCAGGGCTAGGAAAAAGAGATACTTCCTGCATTGCCTTACATGAACCCAAGAGGCCGAAGTTTGTTTTCTTCAAAAGGATAAACATGGCAAATAAGAATATCTGGGAAGAAACAGAACTCTTTATAAGTAACAAAAATATTCAGTGACTTTGTAGGCATATATAGTGGCCAATCAGTTTTTGCTAAGTCTAGCATCTCACTACAAGACCCAGGATGAATTCCTTTGGGAATAAAAGGTAAACCTGTGGCATTCTTAAATAATTTTATTGTTATTTTTAATAAAACAGCAAGATTAACGAACAACTGCCACATTTTAATGAGTTTACTCTTCCAAGAGTATGATAAAGGTCCTTTTCTTAAAGCCGAAATCTTCTAAAAGCCTATTCACATTTCACTGAATCATGCACAGCTCTGATTTGTAAAAAAGGGCAGAGTCTGTTCAGCTTAGCTGAATTGCCAAGATTGCTGAACCTCAAGACAACTCTGAGCCACCCAACTTTACAATATTGAACAATTACTTTCCTGGTCATCGAGGGCAAGCTGAGACAAAATTACTGTATGACAAGATTCAATTATTTAAGTCTCCATTACGTGCTATTATTCAAGACTGTCCGAAGCCACAACAATAAGTCCTAGGATGGATGTGCATGCAAAAATAACACTGAGACAAGGCACAGCCTCCTCCCGTCAGCTTTGGTTTTGCACTCCCTTGGCGGAGTGCACGTTGTCTTCTGAAAAGTCCTTCAGCTGCGACTTACTCTTCTTTTCGTCTGCATCTCCTACACGTTCCAGCAGTCAAATACATGCTATAAGTACATCGTGTTGAATGCAGCGCGATCTAAGACCCAGGACATTTTTCACTGTGGCAATTCCAATTGTAGATTATAACCAACGCCAGTAATCCCCCTACATTAAGAGCTGAATCTAATACTTAAAAAAAATAAGTGTATATATTATTTTGCTATCTTTGCCAAACACCTCTCGCATTATGAAACTGCAGGAAACCGCACTGAGAGGAGCTAGCTGGGCCTGTGCACAACTGAGCCGGGTCCTGCACCTGATCAAGGACCCACTGGGCCCTGCTCTGGTCACGTGACTTTAGGGAGCCACCCTAACCCAGGATTCCTCCCGTCTTCCTCTACTACAAAACGGAAGGAACAAGTTCTGACAGAGTAAATCACATTTCCATGAAATATATAAAATAGGAAAAAAAAAACCATTTTCTAGCATAATTGGGCATCATGTTTTACTTTAAATTAAAAACTAACATTCTAATGTTTACTCATATTTGTCAGGCAGTTTAAAATATGTAATTCCTATGCATGTAGTTATCTTTTTATTTTTAGGGTGTGAAATATTTTTCATTAATAGTCATTCTTTTTCCATGTTTATTCTGATAAATTTCCTTAATGCCTATGTCTATGGCAAGATTTCTCAATATTACTTGTAATTACTTACAATACTATCACTTTCTGAACAGAGTTTCTTAAGCAAGGAAATAATGAATAAAATCCTGTGAACGTGTTCCCTTTTCATTAGTGCCCCACTGCTTGAAATATTGAAGAAAAATGCTACAGTAAATATGTGAAGACCTATATTGGATATAAAAATGATCTCTTATGCTAACAAACACAGATATATGATCGAATGAAAGAAGAAATCTACTAACAGGCCATTTAGCCCAATTGTGTACCTACTTGTTTAGGTGTGATTCTCCCTGGAATTTTCTGGATTTGTGATTTTATTTCAACATGCCTCTAAACAACAAATGGCCAATCTGTTATTTTTCTCTTAGAATAATGTATGATGTAATTCACTGTGGCAAGTCGAATGGTTAACTTGTAATTTGGGGGACAGCCTATTTGTGCAACATTTTAATGATCATCTATCTCTATCCCAAAATTAATCTGTTACCCAGTTAAATCGCTCCAAATTCCTTCTTCTGCAATCTGCAAGAGTAATTGCTGCTTCAGTTTCAATCATGGAGCAGTAAATCTAGATTTACTTTTAGGCAGCTGCTGTATAAAGCCTCGGAGATGTATAATTGCATAAAGTGATCAAAGTCATTTTGATATTATATCAATAACAGTTTATCTATAACATCGACACCAAGCAATTAGAAGAAATCCAACTTTTATGCACACCTTTTTCAAGTAGTTTGCCTTTGTACACACAAAGGTTTTCTCCACCACAGTGCTGCTGATAAACTCTTATTTCATCTCGAAAGTCCGGACCATCATAAGATAGGTGCACATTTTTTCCCAAATAGATCATTGTAATAGCTGCATTACTGTGCAGTGATGTTTTGTAAATCCTTCCTGAATCCTAGAAAAAAAACAGAAAAGAGCCTTATAAACCAATTATCTTCTAATCAGAGTTTTCATTTTCATATGACATCATAACAAGAATAGAAAGGGCTAGTTTTACACAGCAGTTTTCAAACATCTTTACAAAGTGTCAAGTTACATGAAGCACAAAACGTCAAGCCCATTACAAAATAAATGCCTCTAAATGATTCTAACATGTATTAGGACTTTATATTTTTAAATGCTGGGGATTTAGAGAAAGTTTGTCATTTTTTAAGTTTGTGTAATTTGTCTTTCACACAGAGTGAAAATGTCAGTGATACTAGGAGGAGACTACTTTTGGCTATTTTAGCTAGTTCTCAAATAAAAATTCAAAACAAATGAATTTTTTAAAATGTTACTACATCATTTTTTTCCAATCTGAAACAATATTGTCTGTGATATAGCAGCAGTTTTGGGACTTGACTGCTTCAACTTTACCGTTGACAACCTACCCTCCCCTAGTTTTATTTTATCTGACAAGGACATGTGCAGGATCTTTCTTTCTGGGCTCATTCTAAGGGCTAAGGATCATATATGTTATTTGCTTGCAATTGTGAAATGCATATAATTCAATGAAAAAGCAAATTAATATTACAGCTGTGTGCTGTGGTGCACACCTATAATCTCAAGTTCTAGGAGGCAGGAGGATCACAAGTTTGAGTCCAGCCTGGGCAATACAGTGAGAAACTGTCTGAAAATTAAAAAAAAATAATTAAAAAGTAGATGAGAATTATAAAGGCCACAGGTCCCTGGGTACCATAAAACAAACAACCAATATCACTAATGTGATTTTTAATGTAAAAAACATGTGCCTAACAGGCTTTTAAAACTTACCTCGTGAACTTACCTGATACTCTGTTACTGACATGGAAAGAAATGTCGTAGCCCATCTCTCCTAACTTTTATCCCAAGGTGTTTTTGTAACTGTGAATGAACACATGGTTCACTCACCTCTGCTACCAATGTGACCCATAAGATGGTAAACTTTTAGCATTACTCTTTTTAGTTGTAATTCTTTTTTTAGAAATATTTATTTCTATTAGTACATAACGATTTCATTCATTGCAGAGAATGGCGACACGTACATGACGCATCTCATTTCTCTTATTTTTCCCCTTCCCTCCACCCTCCTTTAATATTGCTGGCATTAGATTAATTTATCTTTGCGCAAGGTGACAACAGCCCTATGCAGGGGAGGGAGGGCAGGTCCTCTCTACTCCTTGTGGCCCAGGCAAGCGAGCCAAAGGCGGGACACCCATGATTTAAGAGAGGGGCAGAAATAGGAGAAAGAAAGGAGAGAAATAGGAGTGGATGAGAGGCTGTTGCAGCACTTCCAGGGGGCCCAGTGAAAATACTGCAGATTTCTAGAATCGTGCATAGGGCTGGCTTTACTTTTAATCTTCTTTACTTTTCTAAAAATAAATTTTTAATGAAGTGAAGAATGTAGAGAGACAAACTTTCAGGGGCTCCAAGGAAGTTATTTGAGTTTGGCTTTATTGCATCATTCGTGTGGGGGAAATAAAAAGCTGTTGCAACCACAACAACAAAATTCTGAAGGAATTACAAAGTATTTCCATTCCCAAACCCATCCCTTCCACTTCAGAGGATTTTTTTTTTTAATCCAACTCTATTTTTCTGAAGCAAAAACCAGAGAAAATAAATGTGGTAAAATGAAATTCTGTGCACAACAGTCTGAAAAATATAAATGGTGGGGGGAGAAGTCCAAGATTTAAAATTATTGAAGCAAATCGTCTCGCCTGTGGATTTACAACAGCTCCCAAATAGAGAGATAGTCAGCAGAAATATTTCAGGGACATCAAGAGTCACGAAGACAAATCAGGAAACTGAGTAACGCTTTGCAGATTAGAAACATCTTCCCGCATCCCAGTTGAAAGCAAAACCAGGAAGGCAAGCCCGGTTCTTACTTGCAAAATCATAATCTCATGGTTCCTCTCGCCGTGGGGCTGGCACCTGTGTGTGTAGAGCCCGTACACCAGCCACAGGCCTAAGGCAATTCCAGCTCCCGTGAACACTTAATGAAGTGCCTGATTAAATAAAAGCATCCCTTTTGGTTAAGCAATACTTTCTGAAGCGGCATGGATTTAGCGGAAGCCCTCTGAGCTCCTGGGAGATAAGCACTCTATAAATACAAGGTTATAGTGGGATTAGAGTTGGAGAGATGCTTGCCTCTTATGTGTGAAATGAGAAACTGGAGGGAGAAACTTTTCAAAATAAAATAAATGGCAGCCTTTTACCTTTTTCATTTCTCCTTATTCAATTTTTTTTTTCTGCTGAAGCATATTTCTGATAGTGACATCTCTTGGGTCTATAGTTACTTTATCATTCTGTGTTTCAAAAATATTCTCCAATTATTGCCACCAAGTAAACTTTTCTAGGTTCTAACAGGTGGCCCAAGTGACAGCTCATGGTTAAATACGTGTACTATGGAACAAGCCATTGTTTCTTTCAGTTGACTAAACAGCTTCTATATGTATCATTTAACTGCCAAGTTCATAACGACCTCAGGTCGATGAAACTGTAACAAGGTTTCATGACCCATTCTTCAGCCTCACAATTCTCCATTAAATTTCAGGCATTGACCCAAAACTGGCTTAACTCTTTCTTCTTTCCTTTCCTGGTTGCTTATGACTCCCTTTCTACTCCTCTCCAGATTTCTAAGGCAAACGCAATGAGACAAATGAACAACAGGCCCAAGGAGAGGCTCGCCACTCAGCCATTATATATGTGCAATACTTAACATTTGATTGATGGTCAGAGTTTTCACTGGGATCTTATTATCCCCACCAGACCTGTGCCCAGAGCATATCAAAGAGATTCTGAAGGCGTTAAGTACTGGTTTTCTTTGATAGTGCCGGGTGGCCATTCCTCTCCTTTCATTTAACCAAACCACGGTAAACTGAAGCCGTTATAGTCTTACCTAGACCACTGTAGGACTCTTAGTAGGGTCGGTAGAATTTATTAACCAAACTGGAATGCATTGCTAATTATTATGCACAATAAAAAATTAAAGAAGAAATTTGCAGTGTTCAGGGAATGCTGGTATATATAGTGACCCTACTAATAATCCCCCCACTCCAATCTGATGTCCCTCAAAATCTCCCCACTCCTGGATATAAGAGGGATCTATTATCACTAAGTAGATCAGGTGACCCTTCCTGTTTAAAATCCTTTACCAACTACCAATGTCTATGAGATAAGTTTCAAAAGTCCACAAATATAAAATATACTCTCAGATTCTTACTATTTCTCTATGATTGCAATTTCTTAGGTTACATTTAAAGTTCTAGCAATTGAATATGATTGCTTCAAATATGATAACCTGTTTTAAATCTCCAAACCTCAATACTTATATGAACTACAAGATACTGAAACTATCTCTTTGCATTCCTCTCTCTTTATGCCCCCAGCATCTTGCCAGTGCTGAGATATAGAAGCACCTGGCAACAGACATGGAATAAAAAATTCCACATTTTTCCTTTTGGTGATTCAAAAGCTACAAAAGATTGACTCCATCCTAATTCCAAAGCTTTTTCTATTGAAGTGAAGTAAGTAGCAATCAGAAAGTAAAAATCGATTCACAGCATCCTAGTAAACCAAATACTACCTTCAGTGGCTAGTCTTTCTAAAAGATTGATCCTAAAACCTGGCCATAGAAAGGCAGTTCCCAACCTAACACTAATGGCCGAGAGAGAGAGAAAATTCTGGCTCTAGCTGGAGGAAAAGCATTCCTGCCAAAAGGCTCGGGAAGTAGCTGGTTGAAATAGAAACCTCTTCTCCCCACTCCACTCCCTTGGTTCTTCCTTTCTTTTCTTGGTGTCACCATGTTCTCAGTCTTCTTCCTGCTGTCTCTCTCCTCCTGCCCATTCCTTCTTAATAACCCTTACCTCCTGCTTACTCCTGACTTGCCAGGATTGCTCTGCTCTGGAGGCGACGAAGCTCTAGATTTTGAGACTCCCAAGTTGACACAAGATTGTCCTTCCTCACTGGCTCTTCCTCTGGGTGAGAAGGCTGAGAATCTGACCCTCCCAGTGAAGAATCTACACTTGAATCCACCCGCTGCGGTGATCCCAGAAGCATCCCAGGTCACTCCTTTTCTTACAAGACTTTTTTCCAAAATGCCAGGTGCTCATAAGAGTTTGACGAGCTGGCTCTTTAACTGCTTTTCAAGTCCTGGCTAGTCGTGTGGTTATCAAACAGCTATGATAATTTTAAGCAAAAGCATCATTTAAAAGAAAATATCTGAAATAAATCAAGCCTATTAAAAGATATGTTGAATTACTTTACTTTGAAACCATGTTGTTTTCCTTTTGAATTCTCAAATCTTGGTCCACTGGCAAGAAAATCCAAGAGTGCAAAAGACCAAGACAATGAACTGACTATAATGGAAACTGAAGGATTTGTATTACACAATTGTTCTAGCAAAGGTAATATTTTGTAGTCTTTATTTAACAGTGAGGGAAAGGGATCTATATAGGAAAAAGCATCACTGATTTCCATATTTGCCTATGGATAAAAAGAATAGGAATTTAGTTTTTTTACTGGAATAACAAAATATCTTTTATGAATAAAATGCCTATAAAGATGTTTGTCCAGACGTAAGCCAAATCAGGTACCTGTCTTCAAAATGCAGGAATACAAGTAAGGAATAAGAAAAGTCCGCACACATCTGTACTAGCAGAATGGGGACGTGAGTGAAGGAATGGTATCTTTTTTTTTTTTTCTTTTTGGTGTTTTGAGACAGGGTCTCACTATGTAGCTGAGACTGACCTAGAACTCACTGTGTAGCCCAGGCTGGTCTCGAACTCACAGTGATCCTCCTACCTCAGCCTCCTGAGTGCTGGGTTTAGAGGTGTGCACCACCACATCTGGCTTAGGAACAGTATCTTTTTGAAGACAGGAAAATATGGAATTCTCTGATGAAGGATGCATAGATACACGCTACGGAGTGGGGGCCTCATGATCTCACACCTAAATCTCTCTGGTGTTCACAGGCAACTTGAGAGAATGAGTATTTGCCTTCCTAATACAAATACCAGCTAAGCTCTAACTGGGCTTTGTGCTAAAGAAACACCTGACCAATTACAACTGATGTCTTCAGAGATTCCAGGAAAACAGTCTCTCAGGTAAGCCTCATATAATTTGGATATGAGGATTACACATGTAAGTCCGAAACATCAGCTTTCCGAGTGGTACATGTAATCTGCTGCTAATTAACTCTGTGCTCTTGGGCATGTTATTTCACCTGTCTTGTGTCAGTTGCCTCATTTGTTAAATGAAAAATTTATCATGTCCCTTTCAGAAGCTTATTGTGGACTTCAGATGATACACTGTATGTTAAATACTGAGCAAAATCACCACCATATTGTAAAGACCCACTGAATATTAGTTGTAATCATTTGGTCATTATTAATCATAAATTTCTATATTTTTATGAAAAGTTAACAAAAGGCAAACATACAATAGCAGGCAATTGAAAGACACAATATGAGGTGATTTGAAAATGGTTGAATTTCCAATGGAAAGTAAAAGCACATTGCAGGAATAGGTAAATGGACCAAGGGAAAGCAGGAGTAATTCAGGCTGGTGTGGATAGGAGTGGGAAGGGAGGGAGGCAGAATCTGAGAGGCCCCCAAAGCCAGATTATGAAGCCAGTCTTCTTCTTCTGACACCTCGGTCCCTGGGGCCTCAGTGACCTTGAGCTAAGCAATTCTTTGATATCTCTAAAGGACTTGGCTGACAGAACCCTTAGCATCTGCAAAGTAACAATCCATCTCCTCTCTCAGGCTGCATACTCAGAGTCCATATTCCTCCACCATGAGCATCCCAGGACCAGGAAACATGAAAAGCAGAGTGGTCCCTGTACCCCTGAGCGCAGTGAAATTACACATCCAATCCCAATTCTGCCTCATCACTCTTTCCCATGGAAACCACATCTCTTCTTCACTCCGTCTGCCCCCTGACTTTCTTATCCTAGAGCTTCCTTGTGTGTCCTTTGCATGAAGTGCTGGGTGGATAATTTTATCCGCCAACCTATTGTGGACACAATGCCCAGGCAGGCATCGAACGTTAGTCTGGATGGAGCCCTGACTGACGCACCTGCTGTCGTGTCCTCTTGGGAACTGGGAATATTCAGCTATCTTTTCGATGACAATTGTCTCCTTATCTATAGAGGGCACCACATCTGAATTTAACAAAAGGCAATCAAAAGAAAAAGGGAAATACCTGCATTTTAAAATATCCAGGTGGAAAACTACAGCTGTTTCCATTAGGAAAGGGCCAGCTAGTAGAAATCTTAAGCAGAGGAACGTGTTGGGAGTTACCCTATAGAGTTCATTGTAGAATCCACTAAAACTGAGATGAATTTTGTCTCCTTTTCTTTCCCCTTCCTGACCCTCACTCTTCCCTTAGTCTAACTTCCTAATCACCATGTGAAGCCCATTTCAAATACTCTCCCTGAGGCATTTTCCAATCTTCTCAGTTAGAAGTCATATTTCCTTCTTCTGTGTTCCCATTATGCCTTACGTGCACCACAATGATGGAACTCATCACAGTTTATCATGGCTAATTGTACACATTCTCATCTCCCTTGTTAAAAGGAGACTAAATCCTATTTCTGAGAACAGGACTCAGTCTTAGCCATCTCAGTAAGCTCAGCACCTAGCACAGTGTTCATCATAGTCAATAAAAGCTCAACTGAGCTACTCGTTGACTTAGAGGCATGACAAAAGCACACAGGTGATTGCAATAACCAGCCCCTGACCTAGAGATGTAGTGAAGAGAATTTGCCAGATACACAAGATGTTGTCAAGCATCTGGAGCTGTGCTGAGATAGCAAGATGTTCTTTCCATTTGGTTGTTGGGGCTTTGAAAGGTGGCATTCAAATGAAATGTGCTGTACACAGAAAATAATCTTTGAGTTTCAAAGACATGCTGTAAAAATGTACAACACCTCTTTAAAATATTTCACAATGATTCATGTTAAAATGATCATATTTTGGATGTACCTGATTAAATAAAATATATCATTAAAATTATCTCGCATATTTTTCTACCTTTTCTAACATAGCTGTTAAAACTGCAAATGTGGCTTCTACTTCTTTTGGATGTCTCTGATCTGGAGAACTTAGAAATTTACTGGACATGTAATGCAGAGAGGAGAAGGAAACCAAATTACTGAAGAAAAGGCCGTGCTTAAAGAGAAATAAAACAATTAAATAGAAACACTGGCCTAAGCTGTAACTATGTTGGACTTGAGGGGCAGTAGGACCTATCAATTGGACATCTGTAATTGCACAGGGCTCATTTGAAAGGCTCTCAGCAATAAAACAGAAGGAAAAGAAGTAGAAAGTAAGAAATAGATGTTAAGAATATCAGAGCATTGGTCTAGTAGTTCTAAAATTGCCACAACAGGAATTCTCAAAGGAGAAAACAGACAGGGTGAGGAGGGAGAAAAAGAAAAGAAAGAAGGAAGAAAAGAAAGAAAGAAAGAAAGAAAGAAAGAAAGAAAGAAAGAAAGAAAGAAAGAAAGAAAGGAAGGAAGGAAGGAAGGAAGGAAGGAAGGAAGGAAGAAAGAAAGAAAGAAAGAAAGAAAGAAAGAAAGAAAGAAAGAAAGAAAGAAAGAAAGAAAGAAAGAAAGAAAGAAAGAGGGAAAGAAAGGTAAGAGTGTAGCCCATGGATGGAGAGGCAGACTGGCTGCCAGAGCCCACACACCTGCTAACTACACACTATGGCTCTAACCTGAATCCTGTCTCCCAGGGGCACCTGGCTCAGGTGCTGGTTTATTCATTTTTCATGACCAGAGAATGGAGAAGTTACTTCTGTTTCTCCTGTATTCAGATCCAGAAGCCCATTTCCCTGGCCATATTCCTGATGGACACCAGCGTCTGGCCTGCAGCGGGACCTCACCAGGTACTGGGATTCTGGGGAGCATTGTTTCCTTTTCTGGCTTTCGCAGGAAAGGCTCTTAAAACTGTCAAGGAATCAAATCCAGAGTCTAACCCAAAGATCATTTTTTTCCTTCTACAAATACTGTCCTTTCATTATAGTTACAAATGAACTTTCTTCTAAAGTTTAACTCACATTCTTGATAGAACTCTAAAGAAAGACAAGGATACAATTAACACAGAAATCAAGACAACGGTTTCTCTGGGAAACAGCAGAGAACTGAAGAGTCAGAATGTAGGGGCTTGCGTGAATGTAATAGGAAAATAAAGTTTGATTTCATTTAGTAGTGCAAATGTGGATATTTACTTGACTACTCTTTAACTTGCACTCAGAGATTTAGTACATTCTTATGAGACATAAACTGTTTTTAAGAGTATAACAGCTAGAGTTGATCCCAGTGATATGATTCAACATTTGAAAATTAAATGCTGTCCCTCAGTTATGTGAAAATGATGGGAAAATCACTGTTCCTGTTAGATGGGAGGTGCACTCTTCGGGGATTCTGTTAGTTGGACTGGTGGAAATAGGCGCAAAAATGCAGAGTTCCTAAGGGCTGGTGATGTAGCTCAGCGGTAGAGCATTTGCTTAGCATCTGTGAGGCTGTAGGTTCAATTCCCAGTAATACAAAGAAAAAATAGAACCCAAATATGTTAGTGGATATGGTAGATTCTATTATTGTTCCAAATATTCATTGCCCATCTCTATGAGAGGATAATGCATCCCATCCCGTGGCTGTCAGGCTTGGCCAGAATTTGCTTCGGCAGTGGAATTCAAGAGTGAGGGGCATGGGATACTTTTGAACACAACCATAAAATTACACTATAGCTCTGTCGGTCATGAGGTCAACACAATCCAACTCGTCAGACAGCTGTTCCTCCAGTCTGGGGCCCAGAACTGCAGCTGACCAACAAAGATGATCAAGGGAGCAAGAAATAAAACTCTGTTGCTGTAGACTGTGGTTGTTTATTAGATGAAGCTATAATATGTAAGGCTTGGGTGTCCTGACAGGCAGAGATGAATATTAGAGAAAAAATAAGAAGTCCAAATTAGAGAGGAGGGTGGCAGTCTGCCCAGTCCACAGGCTGAAGGAGGGTCAGAGATCAAGGACAAGGGGCAGAGGGTGCTCCTTGGGGAGGAGAGAGAAGGCTGTGTCAAAGAAAGTAACAAAGGGAGAGCGCTACAGAAACCGAGTTATGAGGAGGAAACTGGGGCCAGTGGGAGAGAGAAAGTCCCAGCCTTTTGAGAAGGTCAGAGGTCAGAACAGCTACTGGTAGCGAGAGGTGCACATGAGGTGAAGAAGGCATAGGAGCGTTAGACTGCCTCAAAGTGCTAGACCCACAGTTGACTAACATGGTGGTATTTCACTCCCAGAAACTCAGTGGATCCGTGTACCCGACTGTCTGCTAAAAATCACAAATGTTACATATAAGTAACATGGGTTTGATATTTACTTAATGGGATTGAAACGTTCTCATGGCTTTGTAGCATCATGAGTTTATATAAAATTCATCTGGCCTTAGAATTATGTTTTGCAATGACATTTTCAGGAAATGTACTATAAAGAAACACTGAAAGGTTTTTTTTCTAATTTTTTCTAATTTTCTAATTTTTCTAACTTCTAATTTTTTTCTAATTTTTCTAACAAACGCTAATTTGTCATCAATCATTAAAAATCAGATTTGATAAGATATGTGATGCTTCCAGATATATTTAATTCCCTGGATTTTCACAAATTAAATGATAAGATACTTTGTATGAAGGAAATAAGTTATTTAAAGGAAATAAGTTATTTGGAAATGGATGTAGCTTACACTAGATTTGATCACAAGCTTTAGAGTTTTCTGTCAATTGTACTAAATTAGTGACTCTACTGAACTGTTCATATTTTGAGTTTCAGACTCACTTAAGCTTACACTTAGATTACTATTTTCCTCTATGCAAGGCACTTTGTCTGTTATTTCCTCCCCAAACACTTCTACAAATCTAAAATTCAAATAGTGCAACATAATCTGTGTTAAGTTAATAAAGGAAAAATGTTGCTCTATAGTCACCCTGGTATGCCAAGGACGTAGCTCAGCCCCACAGCACCTGCCTGGCAAGCAGCAGGTCCTGAGTTTGATCCCTGGTACCCAAACCAACACACACATATAATCACCCTTGTGAAGAGAGGTTCTAAGCCATTCGGCGTGGTGGTTGGATGAAGCCTCCTCCTTCTCCACATTTCAGATTGGCTTTCCCTTATGGTCTTTCCATCTGGGGGAGGAGGTGGTGGAGGAATAGGTATCGTGTAGCTGTCCATGTTGGGAAGTTGATATGGATTCATTTTCTGAGATTTCTCTGTGGACTTCCTGAACTTCTTCATCGCCTTCTTGCCCTGGAATCACATTTTGTGATGTAAGGACCACCGAAGCTGTGGCAGGGACCCAGTATGACCCAGTATTTAGTAAGACAAGCCTGTATGACTGACTTTGCAAACAAGAACAACTGAGACTGGTAAGCCACTCCCATCTGCTGAAAAGTGGCATTTGCAGCAACCACAAAAAAATTGAATCTGCATACGTTTTAACCTCATGTAGTATAGTTTCTGCCTACATACAGGGATGAGACTTTCATTGCAATCCATCAAATCCCTGGGGAATATAGTAAAAGTAAGTAATTTAAAATCAAGAAGTATGCAATGCTGTAAGATTAGGTAGAACACTCAGCAACATGTAAGTTGGTACTGTTTTTTACATTCTAGCTCCACATATCCAGAAATGAGTGTACTAGTGTAAGCAAGGCAGTGGGCAAATTACAATCTCATGCACTGTTTAAGTGAATTACTTTAACCTTTGTGAAAGGGAAACTGCATACTTATATTAAGGTGCCTATATTTTGACCTAGAAAGTCTACTGGTAAGTAGAAACTCTACACACACAACCACAAAGTTCACTAATATAAATGTATGTAAGGCAATACACGTGTGCATGCACAAACACACATACACAAAACAAATTTAGTTGACCCATCAAAAAATGAAAGATTTCAAAAGTCAATGTTTGAGTTTTGGTTTGTAAAAAATTCACACCAGGCTATAAAGAGAAAGATGGGAACCTCTTTATCTTAGAATAAAATAATAAACATGGCCTGGTCGTACATTTCTTTGAAGTAATTTATATGTGAATTTTGATTAAACACAATATAACTGGAAAAACTTGAATAGGGAGTTGCCAGTGGGGATGTAGCACATGTTTCTTTATTCAGCATTTATTACCTTAATCAACTCTAAAGGTATAATTAATAATTGTATTATGTTTATCAGGTATACATGAATCTATAATTTTCACAAACATTTTAAGGGAGGAAGGAGTAATAGAGACCTAATGGAACAAATGTAAGATAAATCATTGACTAAATTCACCTGTACATCTAATGTAAACTACTCCTGCATTCCTCTCTCAACTACTCACAAACTGGTTATTTTTTGTGTATCTAAGGTAATTCTTTAAACTTGAAGGATTTAAGGATTTTGACAATTTTTTACCAATTTATTTATTTTTATATGTATTTATTTTTCATAATACAAATTTATATCATATTTACATTTTTATTTATAATTTATGTCAGTTTGACCTTCCTTTGAGATGCTTAATAGTGAAAAGTTATTTTTAAGACAGGGTAGTTATATACTCCAAACATTTTAATTGCTAATTAAGTAAATAGGCTAAATAAGTAAAAGTAGGTTAAATTTATAGCCCAAATTATGATAGGAAACAACATTTATATGAATGGAAGGGGATTTAAATAGATTGGTCACCAAGAAGTTTACTATTTTGAAAATGGTTGACATTGCATTGTGTTGTGTCCTTATTTTGCTTTGCTTACATTTTCTAGTTTTTCTGTAATAGGCTGCATCTATATTGGAATTAATAAGAAAAAATAATAGGAATAATAAAGTCAGTGAATTTAGAACACTTTTGGCTTGGAGATTTTTAAAATGTATTTCTGACTAGCTAATACAGAATCGCATGTCTTCTTTGGAAATGACTTAATTTTATAAAAAAATAATTTTTTTTTCTTTGCTTATTTAGCTCATGGAATCATGGACACTGATCCATGCCATTACTGACGATTCTACCATATATTTTAAATGTGCTTTTGTACCTTATAATGTTTTCAAACAATACTCTCACATACTAAAGATTCTTCTAATTGTTCACTATTGCAAATAGGACAGTAGAAAATATTCTTGAATCTATTTTTGCCTATAAGTGTGGATTCCTTAAACTCCTAAATGTAAAAATGCTTGAGCACATTCATTTAGGATGGATATTCTCAATATTTCCTTTACAAATAGCTGTACTGATTTCTCCCATCTAAGTACTAACCAGGCCCGACCCTGCTTAACTTCTGAGATCAGACAAGATTGGGTGCGTTCAGGGTGGTATGGCCATAGACAGCTGTACTGATTTCTCCTGGTACCAACACCATAGAGGAATTTCTCATTCTGAGGTTATTCATTTATTAGTCGTGTGATTACTTTTACTTGCATCTCAATTTGTTTTTTTACCAAATCACTTTTGCCTAGAAACCCTTACTCTTGCTACTAAGCAACAGACAGCCTGTTTTTATCTATTGCACCCTCAAATACCCCATGTGCAGATCCTTTACTCTGTTAAAAAGGAATAAGACACATATATTGACTGCCCCAGTATGTTCGGGCTGCTAAAAAAATAAATAAATAAAAATAAAAAGGAGTAAATATGTGTTAGGTCCTCCCTGCACACTTAGGCATCATTCAATTATACTTCAATTTCTAGTCTGATTTTACATTGAAACATTTTCATCATACAGAATCGCATGAAAGGAAAAGTCTTTTCTCATAGTACATTTTGCTTATGTGCATTACTCTATAAACACCAGCAAGTGACTTCTGTCTGCCTTGATAACGAATATAGCACCACTTGCTGGAGGAGTACCTAGCCCATAATAAGAGCCAAGAAAAAATACATGCTGAATGAAAAGTGAGTTCGGTTACTTCAAACTAACGTGAAATTGATCTCAATCTTGTCGGTACTTACGAGGTACATTAAATAAAGATCATTCAATAGCCCTCACTCCAAAACTTGGAAACAGGAAAATAAATCTCTATGTAGATTTAGTAGCAAATCTATACAGTGGCTTAGAGCAGATCTGGAAAGTCAACTGAAAAGAAAACAAAATCACTGCCTACCCAACAGAACTTGGGTATTATTATTATTAGGTTGATAATATTGACATATCCAAAAAGAAAATGTACCATTGAAAGTAGAATTAATAATTATTGGAGCTTATAAAAAAATACAGTCACCTTGGCAAATGTGGAAAGTACTCATCTGAGTACTAGCTAGGGGAGAGGAAATCCTACCCGTTTGACTTTGAGTATTTCTAGTTCTAATGGCAAAGCTATCCCTGCAAGACGCAGGAGGTCTTTGAGTTTTCTGGTTCTTAAGGCCAGCCCCTTCCCAAGATGAGGTGGGTGCCCCAGGACATCTGAACCTGTCCCATTAACATTCTGTTCCTTACACCACATCTCCTCCTTCTGATTCCGTGCTCACCAGGCAACCTTCTTATTGTGACCTGGCCTTCCAAGTAGCATGGCCTACAGGGAGGCATTTCTACCAGCTGTAACTGTTTGATATCTCTTGAATTAGTGGTCCCTGTCTTGACTTTCTACAGGCAGAAAAATGACCTGGTTGTTAGTTATTTTCGAGAGCTTGAGACAATCTCCCTGGACCAGACCATTCTTAAACATCAGCTGAAATGGCAAATCTGGGTTGTGGCCTTGCTTTGGAGACTAGATGCTAGAAAGTGCCAAACTAATTAACTTATGACCCAACAAATTCCTGTGTAGCTCTAAGCAGTCTTCTAAAGACAAATAGCCACCGCTTTTGGATTAATATCTCCTGCTTTCTAAATTAACCGAAATAAGTTATGAAAAGTATTACACAAGCTGAAAAGCATATGAAATGAATTAAATTATGAGTTACTCTTTTTAGAGTTATATTTAGACTTGTACTGTGAAGCAAAATCATTTGTTTATCTGAATTAATGTCTTAGTGCAAGATTACCTGTTAGCTAACAAAAATATTGCATCCTTAATTTCATATGTCTAGTGTTTCCTAGTAAGGCATAATTCATAGAGCATAATTCAACCCTTTTCAAATAATGATAATTATTCTTAGGACACAAGTTCCTTATTTAGCAGGCAAATGCTAGAAACACAAGCAACATCCCCCCTAGTTAGTGATGTCCTAATTATTCCTCCCTGTTTAAAGAACATTTCACAGTCACCACACCTTCTTCTGGTGCTGTATTTAAATAAGTAAGGATTGCCTGGCACATAACCTTGAAAGGAAAGCTGAGTTGAGCTTCTGGATGTGATTAACTCAGCATTTCTTAAAGGTGGACATTCTTTTCCTTCTATATTCAATCGCCTAAGAGTCAAACTTGAAGCAATTTCATACACTGATGGAAAAGTAAGTCAGCATGCAAACGCAAGCCTATTCTGAGAAATTTTCATTTTCTAGATTTCATGCACTTAAAATCTGGAGAGTTAACACTGAGCCAGTTCTGATAGAAGCCATCTATGGCTATAAGGTCTTTGCTCTTTGTTTTTTAATCACCCTTCCAACTGAATAAGAATCACATAAATTATTACAAATCTATTCTTTATGTTTTCTACTCAATAACAGATTATCTAGGCCTTCCAGTTAGAGTAAGACACAATTCATCAGAAGCACACAGTAAGTGTTTAATAAACACATGGCATGAAATTCAACAAGTGGACAAGTTGAATAGAACATCTTAGACTGTGATGAACCAAACCTCTGCTCAAGAATAAAAGTGTTTCGTAAAAGATAACATTTACCCCAATAGGAAATGGAGCTTCATTTTCCAGCAGTGAAGTTTTTGATCTGGATCCCAAAGTTGGCTTTGGAACAGTCCTCACTGAAGGATTACTAGGAAGAGGCTGTAATCTAATTGGAGGCTGCATATTTCCAGGGGCGGTATATGGTCGAGGGGCTGTCTAGACAATTAGGGGAAAAAAAACTCCATTTAAATTAGTATTTTGACACATTTCCAGAACCAATTAATAACACAACAAATTGCCTAGAGTAATTAATGGTGCCTTTTTACTGAACAGATTAAACTATAATTATGCCCTTCCATTATACATACCCTCATGACCCAAAGTATTTGTTAAAACATATGGTGTTGAAGTCCTCTACATAACTAAATGCCACAATTATAGAGTATTCTAGACAAAGGAGATGTTCTCTATCACGTTCCTGTATTTTTATTCATACTGTAAACTCACTGACAATACTTAATTTATACTGTGCTTAGAATGGCTTTGCTCATTAGATGTTAAGTTGAATAATGGTCCTTTTTAGAGATCTAAAAGGATATTGTAATGGACTCATTTCTGTTTCAATGTTTTCAATATAAATTCTACTCTGAATCCTTTAAGCCTTAAGATTGGTGCTGAAGTAAAAGCAGACAATAGGGTAGGCAGATGCTTAACTATATAATGTATTACCATTTATCCCACTGCGTCCTTGATATTTTAAGAAAAAAAGAAAAAGAAAAATTGTAACTGGCAACTATTTTCCATTTCCAGGTCTCCTGTTCACCTTCTTGGCCTTGCTCTGGGAGGCATCCCTTTAGGAATTCACCAGCTAACCTCAAAATTGAAGTTGGATTTTACCCAAGAGGACAGGATGACAATGAAGTTGAACCCCCCGCCCTGTGGGCTGTAATGGGTCAACAGCGTCCCTTTACCTACGCCCACTGTTGGTATTGGGAAGACTTCTCCCAGTCCCAGGAAGATCTGATGATTGTGGAATCCAATCCCTGTCCTTCCCCTTAGTCCTAGGGCTGTGGTTTTTCACGGTGCTGACCCCAGCATGCCTAACACTGCTGGTTAGTTTTCCTTAACCCTGCCCGCATCTTTGTAAATAGTTTCTTTATTAAACACTTCCTAATTACTCTATTAGTGTGAGCCATCTGTTTCCTGCTGAGCCCCCAACTGAGACATTTTCCAATCAAAGATGCATTGCAGTGAATACCAAAAGTGCCAGCATGGAGCATGAGAAGTGCCTTTTGGGGGCATCAACCAAATAGTGTAAGTTTAGTAGAAAGATTAGCAATGTGTCAAAAATGAAGAAAGAAATGAGGCTTTTGACCCAGTTGTTCTATCTCCTCAAGATAACAGAAAACTTGTCAAGAATAGGACATGCGCATTAGGCTAAGAGGGTACGAGAAGGATGGTATGATATATAAGTGATTCGTGAGCAAAGCATTGTATATCAACTCAAAAGAATGATAAGCAACAAATATTCAATTCTGGAAAATTGTGTGTGAATGCATTGAAAAATGTTGATAAGGTAGATTGTACTCTCAAATATTAGTCTTAGTACCACCTTGAGAAGCATGTTATCCATTGTTAAATCTCTGATTTTTTAATTCGATATTTACTGAATTCCCACCATAGACCTGGTAAGGAGATAAAAAGGAATTAATACTAAATACAAGAAAGTCAGTGTCAAATGAAACATACAGATACCGCCAAAAAGACAACAAAATACCTGATGACAAAACTCAGAATTAAATTTGTTAGAATATTTAAAGCAAGCCAGTGCAGATAACAGAAATTCAATTTTCACACACACAAAAAGATTTTATGCAAATGGTTAAACATGAGAAGAAAATGGACAATTAGAGAAGAATGGTAAATTTGAACACCAAAGGACAGCTATTTATGAGCAAGATATGAGGAAAACAACAAACAACACCTCCCTTCTCGATTTTTTTTCTTCACTAGTAATAGAATTTTTGTCTGGAAACATGGCTGTCTTAAATGAGGATTGTATTTCCCAGAATGCCTTTCAATTCATGTAGGATGTTTGCTTCTGTGTTGGCCAATGAGATGTGAGAAGTGATACATGAAACAAAAATATGAAAAATCTCATGTAGGAATTTAAGAAAGTGGGTTAGTGCAAACTAGACCATGATCTATTGGCTGTTATGCTCTAAATTTTACTTCAGTGTATTTGCATACAAATATCATTCAGTTAGATGAATGTGGCAGTCAAATGTTCAACTGATTACATTTATCCCTAAAAACAAATCTGCACCATTAACTAACAGCTGTGAGTCACAAACTGTTGTGGCTCACATCAGAAACTACCTTAAATTTGCTATATTTTAAATTGTTTGGAATATGTTTTCCTGCAATAAATATGGCACGGGAGCTGTACCAGAATGGAAATTGACACTGACTACCTGCTGACTATTCAGCAGAGCTGAGCATTTCTAATTCTTAGAAGACATCAAGGGGTGAAATTTCCTAGAATGCACGGAATGAGTTGAGGTGACTCTCCACAGTTTTAATGGCAGCGGTGCAGCTAAAAGCCCACATGCTATTTTGAAGGTTTAGGTGCAAATAGTGACCGGGCACACTGATGTAGTGTCGGTTGCTTTCTTTATCCACTTGAGAAATTTTTTTTTTAATGACAGTAAGGATTTTTATCTTCATCTCAGTGGCACTTGGGGTCAGGAGTGACATTTAAAGCATATGTATTCAGATTGAGAAAACAAAAAGAAGAGCGCCTTGATTTTTCATAAAATAGAAATACAATCCCAAGCCCACAATAGGTACCCCTTCAGGTGCAAGGGCCCTACAGGGGGCGGCCAAGTGAAGAATCCTGGCTTATCACAGGGAAAGACTTGTGAAGTGCTGGTGTTGGTGTTTCCTGTAATTTTTAAATTACTTTCTCACTCCTTCCACATTAAGATCTCCTGGATGTATCATAAACTATTTATTGAGGGTGTTCAGCTGGAAAATTGAAAAGAAAGCTTTTAAGGGGTTTTTCCTCTCTGAAACAGGTGGTAAGACAGAAAACAGTACTTAATTGTTTCTCTTGTTTCACCTAGGTTAAGCTTTTGAGAATCTAGTGAATTGTCAGCCAATAAAAGAATTATTTGTTCATATGTACATACACATAGAGCCTGAAAATAAAGTAACAACAAAGGAAGGAGGAGGGTTGCTTTTCACCACTTGAGTTGTTCATCAGGAAATGTCAAAATATGTTTATCCTTTGAGAAATACTGCTATATCTGATGAACCTACTTCAACATTCTATGAAAAGCATTGCAATTCTCTATAAATATTATGCAGCACAAAAAGGTTCATGCTAACAAGGAAATGTATTAGGTTACACAAGAATAAAGATGTAATCAGGCGATTCAGTAGTGACTTAAACTACCAGCCTCCAAGAAATATTTTTGCACATCCGTTCCTGTAATTGTTGTTTCAAAAGACCCTCCACTCTTTTGAGTAAATATTAGCTATTTCTAGGTTATAGATTAATCAAATTCGAATAACAGTCAGTCTCCAATTTCTTCAAATATAATTTCTATACATTTGATTATACTTTTGATAAAAGAAGTGCAAACCTTTGTATCTAGCTAACGCGCAATATGGTACTAAGAATGCACTGATAAAGTACTAGAGGAAAGGAAAGAACAAAATTTAGTGGTCAGAAATACAGAACATGTATGAAACAACTCATGGTTCAACTTTTCTGCACTGTAGGAGGCTAAGGAAACAAACAGAATGGGGCAATGGAATAGCTTAACTTGAGGTTATATGGTTTAGAGCAGCGGTGGAGAACCTAACGGCAAGCATGCCACAGTGGCTGTTTGTACAACTGAAAGCTCTAAAAGGTTCGCCATCACTGTTAAATGTTACATGAGATAGTCTGGACTTTTCTGTAGGTAATACAGAGCCAAGGAAAGTATCTAGGCCTGCAAGTGACATAAGTAATCTGCACAAGAAAACAAATCTAATAGTAGCAAGAAAAATGGATTTGGTAGGAATGATTTTGATCAGGGAGGAGACAGTTGAACAGATATAAATCTGTGGTTTTTGTTTATTCTTAAGACGATGTTTTCATTCAGCGGGACTCACATGATTATGCAGGTATCCTTCCAGAGAGAATTATTTCTAATATTAAGAAGAAATCATAAATTAATTGCCTGCGACTGGTTATAGGACTCACCAATGTTAGTGGACTGGAATGGCCTTCACTAACCAGAATATTATGACCACGGTTCATCTTTGGGCCAACTGGGGGATGAGGAGACAGGACTGGCATGCTATTTTCAGCAGACTGTCTTGTGAGCATCCCCTGGAATAAGAGAGAAACTTAGTGGATATGTGCATGCAGGAGTAGTTAGTCACCTAGACTAGGCTAGGCGGACTGGCTGCGAGACGAGAGGCACCCACGCTCATTCCTTCAGGAATGCTACTTCTGAGGCCTGTCTTTCCACAATCACCAGGAATCTGGGCAGAGGTGAGAGGCAGGACAGTAAATCTGCTTTAACTGTGCAGAAAGACACTGACCGAAGCACTGTTTCCGACATTTTAGCAAGAGTTTATTAATCCTCTTTAAACTGATCACTATCAAAAAGCACAAGGCCGTTCAGTAGTCTGATCAGTAGAGACTACCAGAAAGTAGTACTTTTTCTATTTCGGAAATAATGTAATTATGCCATTAAGCAAAAATGGTCGCATATTAAGTAAAGGGGACCTGAAACTTTTTTTTTTTTTTTTTGCCAATTGCAGTTATGTAGTGAAAATTACGACAAATAAAAACTCTAGGGGGAGGAAGTGGATGGCTATGCTGAGTCTCTGCCAAGACTCCAGTCTTTGTGGGCACCTGGGGAGGAGTGAACAGAACACAGATCCACGGCAACCTGGCTGTCCAGTAACTATTTTTCCCTATCAACGTTTCAGCAGATAAATTAGAGCACCGGTAACTCAGTCCTTGGCATAGGACAACATCAGCAAAGCGGAGTTAACCTCACATCTTTTCAGCCCAACTCTTCGGAGCTTAAAAACACTGACCTGTCTTCTGCCACTCAACAACGTTTTTGTAACAAGATTATCTTTTGACCCTGATGAAACAGAGGTGAGTGTATCAGGCAAGAGGGAAAAATTATGGTTTTAAATGGCAAGTTGCTCTACAGAAGCTTTACAGATGCTCATCATTTTGTGAATCATGTCTTAGGCCCACATTTGTAACACTACACTGAAAATTAAAGACAACATGCAATTTGGAATGGCTCAAGAAATTGAATAAAACTGCCAGACTAACCTTCAATCTTTCAAACATGCCTAATTGAATCTCTCATGGCTTGCTTCAAATTTATATATCTCATAAGTTCACTGCAAGGAAGGGATATCATATACAAAAATAGAAAACAAGCAAGAGATTTGAAAATGCTCAGGACAGAACATCTTAAATCTTATTTTGCTTGCTCTCTCTGAAGAGGATCGTTTCCACCACAATTTTCAAGGGTGAGTCACATGAAAATCTGCCATTGTATAATGCTCACAATGCCCTATTTGCCATAACACTCAGAACATTACTATCTATTTTTACTTAGCCAGGTAAAAATTCTTTGGGCACCATTACAAGAAAATACTAAAGCCAAATTTTAAACTTGAATTTTTTTTCTCTTATAAGGGTTGGTGCCTTATTAAAATAGTTTTTCACACAAATAGCTTCTACTTTGTCATGATCACAATCATTGATAATGATGATGGCCAAGATTTAGCTCAGTTAGAACCATTTATAATTAATTTTGTTGGCACATTTATGTCCTTACATATTATAAGGACACTCATCATTGGAAATTTGCACCTTTGCATAATCCATCTTGGTTCTTACCATTTTTTGACCTCAGCTCTCTGTTACTCAAATGTAAAGAGCCTTAGGAAACTTCAAGAATAACGCCAATGGTTTTTGAAACCATAAGATAATATTATGAGAAAATGTGAATATATATCGCTTACCTTAAATCTCTGAACCTGCTCCTTCCTAGCTAAAGTCTCCAGTTTCCTTTTTATTTCAAGCTGATGGTAACGCTAGGCATACGGGAAGGAATAGAGGAAAGAATCAATCATAGCAAATAATTTTTAGAAGAAAATAATCCCAGTAGCTAACTAGATTCTGAATTATCCCTCTTGTCATTGCAATGGAGAAGAATCACCTGCAAAAAGTGTGCAGGTGGGAATATAAATTGGTACTACTCTTCAAAAAGCCAATTACAAATGTATGTCAGGCAGCCAAAAGTATTCATACCCTTTTACCAATACATTTCACTCCTACACCTTAGGGAAAAACTGAATAATAATGATATAATGTTTTATGAATAAAAATGCTATTGGAAAGCATTGTGGGTTTTTTTTTCTTTTTTTCCAAACAAAAAGCAGAAATAAAAGAAGTTTTGAGGAGAATGGTTAAATTTTTGGCACATCCATATAATGCAGTAGGACATAATCATTGGCATGGGAATTATGAGGATTTTGTTCTTTAAAATGGCAAATGCATGTAATTCAAGAAAAAGTAGGACTCAAAGTTACATAGAAATACCACTTAATTGATGAAAACGCTTTTCACGTGCCTGTCCTTGTGCTACAAAGCTACTTTGCATATGAGATAGCCATTTTTTCATATACTCATTGGTCATTTATACTTCTCCCTTTGAGAAGTGTCTCTTCGGTTCACTTACACATTTTTGACTGAGTCATTTATGTTTCTTCATATATTCTAGATATTGTTACTCTACCAAAAGAATGGGTGGGGAAACAAATTCCCATCCTGCAGATTGTCTCTTCATTCTGTTCACTGTTTCTTTTGCTGTGCAGAAGTTTTTTAGTTTGTTTTAATTCCATTTATTGGTTCTTCATATTACGGCTTGTGCTACTCCGATTCTGTCCAGGAAGACTCTGCCTATGCCTGTGGCTTCAAGGCACCCCCATGTTTAATTACCAAGCAGTCTCATTTTACAAATGGAGACACTGAGGCAGATCATAAACTTGCCCCAGATCCTACGTGCAATCACCTAGACAGCTGTAATTTGAATCTTGTTCTATCTGACATTAACTTCTTATTTTTTGTTTTGGTTTCTCAAAATCATGTCCCTCTCACAACATAGCATGAGATTATTAATGCATAAACATGAGAAGAAGAAATTAAAAACTGTACAAAGACAGTAATTTCTGTGAATACGAACTATTTGTGATTATGTTCCTTTACTATGTTGTTTATATTTTCCAAAGATTCTGTAAAATATTGAGCTATAATTTAAAAATAAAACTGATATGAAAAGAATTGCTCACAATTCAATTTGAAGCCATTGAGATGCATTCGAAGGCCGTTTTATTTCTTGGCCCTTTGTGGGGGAGAAGGCTTGTTTTTCTGGTTTTGATCCATTTCTGCTTTCTGGGGCACCCTGTAGCCTCAGTCATTCAGCACCTAAGTATCATCAAGCCTCTGTTTGACACTTCCGTTCCCTTTCCCTCTTTCTCTGATCTTTCATCCACTCAGTACCAAAGTCTATTACAACCTCCGTCTCCCACTTATTCTCAGCACTCCAGGCAGCCTGTCCTCTTCACCATCCTGACAGCACTTTCCCCAAGGCCACCGATGGCTTTGTGTCCCGGGATAACCCCACTGATCTCTGGGGACCCATCCTTTTTAACCATTCAGAAGAGTGTAAGGGCTCCTGGCTTCCAGGACAGCACACGCTCAGGTGTGTGTTTTTCCACCGGAAGGCTCTTTCCTGTCTTGCTGGTTCCTGTGCTCCAGAAGTCCACCCCGCTCCACACTCCTCACTCTCCCTCAGTCCTCCTTGTGCTGTTGCTTTAAAGCTTTCTTCATCTTCTATGCCTCTGCAGACAGCTGCATCTCCCTCACATTACCACTACTGCCATTAGCCTGCATCCTTTGGCAACAGCTTCCTAATTGACCTCCCACCTCCAATCTTTTCCAGCTCATTAATCCATCTTCCACATTTTTAGCAACATCATCTTTCTAAAACAGTTCTGCTCATTTATTTCACTCCCCTGCTGGAAAACATTTCATCGCCTCATCACCTACGCTTCAAACTGAGTTGAGAGTTTAAAGCTCCCCCGGAAACGGATCCTCAATTTGTTGGATATAGTGGCACTTCCTGCCATTGCTCCCAACCAGCCCCACTGCACAGTCTGGCTTCAGGGAGCTTGCGTTTCCATTCACAAAGTACTGTTATTTCACACCTGCGGTCTCCACTGTCCGGAATGTCTGTCCCAAGTCCTCATGGGAATTCTCATTCATTTTTAAGCATGCATTTCAAATAGCAGGAATTCTGTTCTGCTTCCTCTGACAGCACAGAGGAGACCATCCTGCCCTTCTTTTCTGAGATACTCGATGGCTTTCTTCTTACACTGGATCATTTCCTATAGTATGTTTTTAAATTATATGTACAGCTGCAATATATACTTTTATTTTGGCGAGTGGTAAGCCTGAAATTAATATGGGATGAAATTAATACGGAATGGTTAAATCGTGGGGTTTTTGTTTGTTATGCTTTGTTTCAGTTTTCTTTAGTGGTGGGCATTGAATCCTTTGGACTGAGCTACATCTCCAGCCCATTTTTTCTTTTTTCTTTTGAGACAAGGTCTCACTGAGTTGCTCAGGCTGGGCTGGAAATTGTGATCCTCCCTGCCTCCGTCTACCAAAATGTTGGGATCACAGGTGTGTACCATGATGCCAGGCTGGTGGTTAATCTTGGTTGCCATCTTGATTGGCTTGAGAGAACTAAGACATTAGTAAAACACACTTCTGGTGCATCTGGGTGGGTCAAGGGGGTGTGGGAAAGGAACTTGAGTAAATCTGAAACTAGATATAGATTAATTTTGTGCTGTACTAATTTTTAACAAAGTTTTACAATTCCTATTAACAATCTTATAAGCAAGTGAACTTGAGGGCCATCAAGAGTGATTTTTATAAAATTCATGCATATGATATAAAGCAAAAAACAAATCCCTAAATTAAGAGGTTTTCTATACATACATATACACATTGTAAGCAAACACTCCACTTGATCAATATTACAGCAGCATTATAAGAACTATTTTCAGTGGTAACAATCTTAGCATTGGTTTACTGATGATTCTACAGTTGTTCATCAATGTTTACTGCACCCACAGGTCAGTGGTTTTACAAGCCAAGTTTTCTGATTTACTGCTGTGTGGTGAAGCCAAGAAGTGACATACTTTTTCACAGAGATTAAAATGGTGTTGATGCTTGAAACTACAAGTTTCATGGAGCAAGGCTGAAATAATTTATCAAGTTAGCTAGATATCCCACTAAAAATGCCATGTCTGATAAAAAAATTGTTGATGCTTGGGTTGCAAATCCGTGCTGACCAATGTGGCCTGAAGTAGGAGGGACAGCAGATGTTTCAATGCCTATTCCTTGAAACTTAACATACGGCAGGGCTTTGAAGCCTTAAAAGAATAGCAGATCTGAAATAATTCATGACAGTGGAATTACTGATATTTAAGCAGATGTCACTTTTTAAAAGCAAATGTAAATTAAGGTACAGATGGTGAGGGCTGGTATGTTTCAGAGTAGCCATTGTAGATTAAAAATCTACATTTAGAAAATTAAATATCACAAAACACATTATGATGCCCATATTTTTTCCCAACTGAAATAGAGAAAAGCTTGCACTAGTCTCTTGGCTCCTGCCTACCTAGAGAGATATAGAATATTACTTAAGTCGCTGGGCTCTCTACTTTTTCATGAAATATAGGAAGAATTCTCTGCTTCTGGGTACAGATGTATTATTCATTATCGTATCATAAACTATCACTTATAAGGAAGATAGTAATAAATAGCTGTACCTCCATGTCAAGGACCTTATGGAAAATAGCCTGTGCCAAGCATTCCCGAATATATTTTTGATGATCCCTCTTCATTATATTTAGCTTATATTCTTTCTCAGAAAGTATTCTTCCACTTCTTGTGATCTATAAGGAATAAATAAAGCGAACAAGGAAATACAAAGTAGAAAAGAAGTTGTTAGTCACTGAAGGGAAAGAGGGGAAAGAAAGACGGAAAAAGAGAGCAGAGAGGTAGCAGAGAGAGTAGCAGTGCCTTCAAAGCCTAACGGAGCACATGGCTCGGGGTGATAAACTTTCCCTTTTAATGAATATTTCATAAGGCAACCGGGGAAAGGAAGTCTCAGACACCCACCAGTGTGAAAATACGCACAGGTGGTGCACCTGGAGTTTAAAACAAGGTTTTCATTAGGCCAACAACGTTCCCTCGATGGAACCCAGGTGTTCTTTTCATGGCTCTTTTTGGACACATTCTGGGAAGAAGGGGACGCGGCTACCTTGAGCTGGGGCCCTGATCGCGGGACTGGATGGATGAGCTCACCGAAGCGCCTTGAAGGGCAGAGGAGGCCGGCTACGGAGGAGCTCATCAGTTTAAAAAATAATTGGTTTCATGACGTTGTTGTCCTTCTGCTTTTTCTTCTGCTCTTCAGTGCACAGTGTATTCATTTGTTGTGATTTCAAATTTTACAGATTATACAGTGCTTTAGAGAGAGAATATTCAGTGTTCGGCTCCGTTTCTATCACCACATGTCCCAGGAGTAGCAGTTTGTTTTCTGTGTATTTTTGTTTGGCTCTTTTCCGTGGAAATATTTGTATATTTGTAATTTTTTCTATATCTCCTATAAACACGGGGCATTATTCTTTCTGATTGTGCACCTTTTCCACTTACATAAGCCCCACTCTTGTTTTATGGTTAATGCAAGCTGCATGTTTATTCTTTATTCTGCTAACAGTAGGTTAAGCTTTTGTAAAATATTAGTGTTGCGATCAACCAGAGCTGTGTTACAATTGGCTATTGATATCGCAGATGCTATATATTATCAACAGCATATGTACATATATTCGGTATATGCACATACATTTTCTTCTAATGAAAGAAAGGTATTTGTTATAAAAAATGTGCTTAAAATGACCAATAGCGCAATTGCGGTCTTTAGAATCCTCACTGCCTTTCCCTTGGCAGTTAACGTGTGTCCTTGTCATCTCTCCTGCAGATTCTGCCGGATCTCCCCACTTAGATTAGAAGCTCCTACAGGGCAGAGGTTCTTAAACCGGAACCTGTATCAGAGTGCCTCGGAGAGCTTGAGGAAGAGCGGATTGATGGGCCCGCCTCTGGCTTCTGATTCAGTAGGTCTAGGGTAATGCTCTCGCATTTGCATTCCTTAACAAGTTCCCGGGTGAGGCTGAACTCTGCCTCTGAGGGTTACCACTGCTGTAGAAAAATGGCCAAATCTCCCTGATCTGAGAGGCCGTGCATGGAATCAGAGTTGAGTAAGTGCTTGGTAATGACGCTAGGTATATACAAAGCCTTTCCCATTTACACATAAAGCGCACAGATTCTTACCTCCCCCCGAAAGGAATGTTATTAATGACCATGATAATCACAAAAGGATTTGTTGCACAACTCCAGTTGTAATGACAATTCTGGGGGCTCAGCATCACAATCTTTATTTCACAATTGAGGAAGTTGAGGCTGAGAAAGTTACGTGTTCTGCTCCTGATTCTCTGTCTTATTAAAGGCAAGTCAGGCTTCAGCCAGGTTTGTCTGATAACAATGTCCCAGGAGGCAGGAAGCCCGCTCTGAGATCTCTCCAGGTGGAGTGCGGAGCACATAACAATTACAAACCTGAGGCGTGTTCTTTCAACACCAAGGCAACAACTGTTAAGAAAAATCTACTGTGCTTTAACAAAGTCAGTAAACAGCTGACACTTTGTGTAACCACACCCTTGCATTCCGTGGAAATCCATAGCATTTTTGAAGATCTCCATATCATACGCTTTTAGAGGAATGGAAATTCTGTGGAAAGGACAGATATGAATGATGCTGGGGAAAATGTTGAACTGTTCATGTTTTCCACACCATATTCTGTGATCATTAAAACCGATATTCTTTTCCAAAGACAATAAAATGTTCTTCTTAGTCCTCACTCTGTAACAGTATCAGGTCCATAGAATGTGTTCAATAAATATGTGTCAAGGGCTGCAGATTTAGCTCAGTGGTTCAGCCACCTGCCTCCCAAGTACAAGGACCGTTGTTTGATCCCTGGTACAAAACAAAAACAAAACAAAACAAAACAAAACAAAAAAGAACTGTGTTGAATACATGAATGAACAAACAAATGAACTATGCTGTGGAACGCTAATAGAAACAGCCTCAATAATTTATGTTTCTTTAGCTGTCACTCTGACCTCTCTTCTCATCTTTTGAAATAGCCTCAAATAAATAAATCAGAACTTTGGAAAGCAGGTAATTTTCCTGAAATGAGTAGGGGAAGAAAAACCAAACCAAACCAAAACAAAAAAACATGTCACCGAGTAGCTAAAAGAGGAAACCTGAAAAGATTGGGAATTACTGAATTTAAACAAGAAGGTGGGTAGAAAGTAAAACAAATCTTACCAGCCCTGATCTTAAGAGATGCCTTCTTATCCTGGTATTGTTAAAATATCCAGCCAGGTGTTTATCAGTCAGGCTATTATACGCCGCAAGTAATCTGAAACGGAAAAATGAAACCATTAAGGTTTTATGAACTGTTGCTTGATAACCAAGGCAATGCATGACTCTCTCCTCCTGGGCTGTCTGTAACCCAGCACTCATCCAGCCCGCAAGTCATCATCAGTGTGCGTGTTCAGTAAACATTTACTGAGCATCTGCTATTTTCTAGGTTTTATGGTAATAACTGGCAGATCGTCCTGACTTTGGTTATCTTGCAGACAATTACGGAATTCAAGAATGAGCAACTGAATGAGGGTGAAAGCTCAGTACTAGAAATGCACAAACTCATAGGAACCCAAAGAGGGGCAATGCCACCTGCAGTTGTCAGAAAAGCCCTCAAGATGGAAAAGGCATGATGGAGAAGCACGGGCTCTTTCAGAGGGCTTTTCAGCCTCTCCTTACATACCCTAAACTCTGATCCCTCGAGCTTTCCTGCTTTCCCTCAACATATTTTCTCAGGTCATCAGGACGCTGTCCAGTCCCTCAACTGCCAAGACCCATTCCTCAGCTTCAGTGGGGGGCTGACAGGGATGGACAGCCTCACCCTTAGGAAACCCTCCTGCTATGCACCCCTAGCTCTGCACCGCTGACCTTTCCCCTCCCCGTCAGCCTGGAGCTCCATCCCATATCCCACAGCGTGGAATTCCTGTTTCCTCGTCTCCTCTGTTAGCTTGGGAGGCCTGAATGGTGCAGGGCTCTTGGTGTCCCTGTTACTGTTATCCGCTAAGTTTCTGAATAATAATTTGCATAGTGAATGAAGACACAACTTTGTAACTCACTTTTACTGGAGTAAGTTACAAATTAAGTATAAGCTAGCATTTTTGAAGTATTAACTTCCTGGAGTATAGCTAGATGCTCTTATTAATTCTATATCTAGCACCAAAACATTCTTAAAGGTATTGATTACCTTGAATGTAGGATCCTTAAGAGATTAAAAAAAAAAAAAAGAGGGCCAGGTTTTTCTTTTTCATTATTTAGAGAATACTTTATTAGTTTCTGTAATCAAACCCATGTAGATAAGACCTTACATATTTAATACAGTGCATTACCCCTGTACAAATGGAAAAAAAGATTAACATTTTTAGACCAATATGGCTGTTAATTTCTGTACAATGCCAACTCAACACAGTAAACTGGGATAACTTTTTCCAAAGTTGACAGCACAGTTAAAGTTTCCAAAATTCAAATTATATATA
>NW_022900945.1:9839618-9861935 GCF_012274545.1 Fukomys damarensis
GTCATGTGAAAAATTATAGACATCCAGCACACTCCATTAAAAAACACAAAAACAAAAAAACAAAGAAAAGAATAATACCAAGCAAACAGCAAAATTCTGTTACTGTTGTGGTACCCGGCACCATTTTTTTTGTTAGCATCTTAATCATCATCTGGAAAGAAAACATTCTAGAGTAACATCATTAAAAATAGCTCTGATAAAGCACTGTTACTACTACATATCGTAAAGCAGGTACAAGATATTTTACATTCACAGAGGTGTGATACAGTACTGTCCTACATCTATAGTACTAAAGGATACCATTAAAAAGGCATTATTTCAGACTCGATTCTAGTTTTTCCAACAGAGGGCCCAAAGGATGATATGACACAGCTTTGTAAAGAAATGTACTTTCTTAGATAGGGTTTCCTTTCATTAACAGCACAGTTTAATTTCTCTTCATGAACATCAGCTAAAAACCATTTTTAAAAAACCTGGGATAAACACAAAACAAGAAGAAAAAGAAGAAGAGGAAGAAGAAGAAGAAGAAGAAGAGGAGGAGGAGGAGGAGGAGGAGGAGGAGGAGGAGGAGGAAGAAAAAGGATTCATACTAAGATGATTGAGCGAGGGCAAGCAACACTCAACCTAACTAGTATTTTATCAAATCTGTCTTGTTTGAAAGGTAAGAGCTCCACTGAAGAGAGAGACGCCAAGTAGTAGTGCTTCAAAGCTTCAGACCACAACCAAAATTGCATCCTTTCAGAGAGAAGTTGTAAGGGCTGGGGTTTTAACTCAGAGGTTCCACTGCCTGCCTCACCAGCACAAGGTCCCAAGTTCCAGTAAGAGAGAGAGAGAGAGAGAGAGAGAGAGAGAGAGAGCCTGGTGCTGTGGTACATAATTATAATCCCAGTACCCCAGCTGAGGCTGGAAGATCACAAGTTTGAGTCCAGTCTGAGCAACTTAGCAAATAGTGAAACCCTGACTAAAAACAAAAGCTAAAAAAGGTGGGGTGGAGGGCCTTGGGATGTATGTTAAGTGTGAAGGTCCTGAGTTCAATCTTCAGTACCCCCCCAAAAAGGAAAAGTTTTTAAAGAGTTAAAAAAAGAGCAAATCTGGAACCTTGATTACTTACTCTGCCTTAGTAGATGACCAATCTTAGTCTATAAATCAAAGTCGGAAGATCCTTTTCCTTTTCACATATCATTTATTAAACATTCTGTACCTTAATTCTGTACTTAGGGCTGGGTTGTCAGTGGCACAGCGCTTGCACAGCATGCATGAAGCCCTCACTTCAATCCCTAGCAGCACCAAGAACAAAAACAAAAACAAAATACAAACAAAAATACTTACATGCATGTGTACATGTGTTCACATACATCGACATTTGTATATAGATATATACACTAATTTTAACTGGACATGTTTATACAGTGAACGTATATACAGAGAGAGAGAGAGAGATAAAACAAGTGAGCCTAAATACAGCCCTAAAGCAAACCAGTAAACCTGTCTTTTAAAATGTGAACAGCATTACTTGCAACCAAGATTTATAGTCTCTATATTTTATGGGCAGCTAGTCCTTAACTTTCCCAGGCCGGGGAAGGAACTCATGTTATAGAATCAAGTCAATGTCAATAGCAATGATTTTGTTTCCTTGTTTACACTGCCTTAATTACATGAGGATGGTCTGGTGCCTATTTCCTGTCTTTTTTCTTCTTAGCAGCCCATCTCAGGAAAGCTCCATGCTGTCAAATGATAAGGAAATTTTAACTCTGCCCACAAAAGCGACTAAAAAGCAGTTACGAAGCCTAGAAGCCAAGGTGCCGCATGAGGGTTGCCGACATGTGAACTCCTGCTGAAAGCGTTATTTCTTGGGTTTATGTAGAAAGACAGCCCGAAAGCTTCTCTGTGGCACATACAAAACCAGACCCGGATCATGCTTTGAAACCATCTTTTAAATGAACTGTCTTGATGTCCTATAGTTCATTAAAGGTTTCCTGTCTCGGAAAGGTCAACATTGTATCCCTTACCCTTTCTGAATCTCAGAATATCTTTTCAGCTTCTCATTTCAGAAAGGTGAGCAGGTGTCTCTCAGTGGTAACAATCATGATTCCACAGTTCACAGATTCTTAAGATAAATCATTAGAGTGATATCTTATATGGTCTTTTGTCTGTTTGCCAGACTCATGATAAAAAAAAAAAATCAATAATTGTAGAAGAGCTAGGAGTGTTAAAATCCTTATTAAAGGAAGTGGGGGCAAAAAGTTAGGATAACATGGACCTACCTCAATTTCCCTACTGACAATTTCCCTACTATCCTTTCTTTTAATTCAAACTTTGCAACTTGGTCCTAATAATTTTTAGCCAGCGTTGGCACTGAGTGATTTGAATTCTCTTCTCCTTCCTCTGGCTCCAACTAAATGATTAAGTGTGCATAGTGGCTCCTCCCCTTGCCCGGTCTCTCTGAAAGGTGGAGGGAGTCTGAATGGAATCCTCTGTGAAGGTCGGTTTTCTCACCGGGTCATGTTTAGGAATGAATTGGGTCCCTCATTGAGAAGCCATTTGTAAAGCAACCTTTTCTGCAACTACCATCATACAATTGGCCTGAGTAGCTCAGTCTTAGTTATTTCTCTTTCAGACAATATTTTTTAGCAGTCACTTTGGATCAAAACATTGTTTGATAATAAGAAATTCTCCCAAGATGATAGAAAGAGAGATATATAGGTACAGAGATAGATTTGGCAACACGGTCAAGGCAAACATTTCTACTGCATGCATATAAATGTCAGCTTCCTTCTGCCCATCAAGCCGCATTTATCAGGGGTGGTTCAATCTCATGTAAACACAACTGTGGCCAGTCTTCAAGTGGGCTTGTAGCCTCCCTTTGTATTCACTCAGTTCCAAGAGCTTTACTCAACAAGCCACAAAAGTGGGTTATTAGAGCTTTTTCTGATATTTCTGCCTTTGTCCTCTGCATTCGCTGACACCCCCCCCCATTTTTCTTTGTCTTTATTGTACTTGGCATAATGCTGGGCCAGGTAAGGCCACCTGGTTCTGAGCTTGGTGTACATCCTGAACCTCTCTTCCCTCTTGTGTTGCTTTCTGCATCTGTGCTCAAAGCTGGCCTTCCTGGTCACACTGCCTGTGACCTAACCTACTCCATGTCTATCAGTGAGTCCACTGGTCACAGCGACCACAGGTCACTGTGACTATGCTACTCACAGGCCATATTATTCACACTCAGACCTACAATTTACTGGTCAGACTGGTCTAGTGTGCTTGCTCTGTTGTGAGAAGCCTGTTTACCAAGGCCAGGTCTCTGGGTGGGGAAAGACCCATTCTCTGGTTCTGTGCACTGGGGAAAACAGTGACCAAGGAAACAAGGCAATGCCCTGAATGCTAGTTCCTGTTTCCACCACTTCCAGATATAGCCACCTGTCATCAAGGCCTTATGCTGAGTCACTAGACAAGCTGCCTTCCCAGCTGCAGTTTTTCAGCCCTGGATCCTGGAATGGTTGCCTCCCACCATGCAGAACACATAAACAGTGCTCTACAGAAATAAAAGTCAGCAGTTCCTATCAGTTCCTCCATCTGGCCCCAAAGAGAATCTGTCCCATAAAAGCCTCAAGTAAAGGGAGAGGTGCTATAACTGTTATTAATCACAAACAGTTATTGAGTACTCGTATTTTTAGATCATTCTGCCTAGCAGTTGGGATGAAGGGATGGCACAGATACTACACTTACAAAACTGCAATCTAACGGACATGTGCACTGTGTGTGTGTTTGTTTGTGTACATGCACATGTTTGCTTTATTCTTGTATCAGAGGCTAATTCATTCTGAGGATCTCTAGGTTCGACACTGTACCCTGAGCACAGTGGGGAAGCAGTGTAGTCTCCACACCACGTCCTGCAGATTGCAATCCACATCCACGTACATATAGTAATTTGCTTCCTTTCAGGGCCTTGGAAGATGAGCAGTCTCTAGCTATCACGGTTTTCTACTTTCCTAGCATGTAAACACTCAGATAAGGTTACTGCACACTGTGGGTCAGTCCTAGGGAGCTCAGGGTAAGGTAACATCTGTTCAGGGACTATGCCAGATAGAGTTGGCAGCACCCTGTAACCCCATCCTCCTCCCGTATACTGCTTGTCTCCACACTGTCTACTCTCGTGGAAGGAAAGGGATATAGCTATTAAGACAACAGCTCTGGTTGAGTCCATCTCCGCCTTCCCTGGCTCCATGACCCAATGCAAGTTGTTGACCTCTTTCTGCCTCCATGAGTCTACCTTCCACAGAATGCTAGGATACAGGTACAATTCAGCCGCGTTTTGTGCCAAAGCACAAGAGTTGCCTTTCTTCCAGTCTCAGATAATATTAACAGGTTTTTCACTTCTATTTGAGTTCTCTTCAGAATAGGCTGACCTAGGGCTGGGGATTTAGCTCAGTGGTTCTAGCGCCTGCTTTGTAAGCACAAGGACCAGAGTTTGATCCTCAGTACGAAAAAATGAAAAAGTCAAACGAATGGGCTGACCCATCATATTTCCACTAACATCTTATTCATGATTATTTACGTACATCCTCTTCAAAATGGTAGTTGTCTCCATAGCTCCCTTCTTTCCTTTCTGAGCCCTTACCAGATCACTGTTAAAACTCTCTTCCTGGCAATATTAACTTTTTTTCTAGCATGAACTCAAAATTTCTTCAATCTCTACCCATGCCTCAGTTCCAAAACCACATACACATTTTTAGGTATTTATTATAGCAGTACCCTTTTCAATATTAATTCTGTCTTAGTCTTCTTGGGCTGCTATAATATGATACCATGGCCACAGTGGTAAAAGAGCAAACATATTTCCCAGAATTTTGAAGGCTGGAAGTCTGAGGTCAACATGCCAGCATGCTCAGGTTGTTGATGAAGACCCAAATCCTGGCCATTTTCTCAATGTATCCTCCAATGGCAGAGAATAGACAAAGAGGTAATCTTCACTGTGCTGTAAGTGCACTATTCTCTCATGATTTACACAGCCCCAAAGAGCTGGCCTTTAGGGTTTCATCATAAATTTGGGAGAGGGGGACACACATATGCAGTCCATGATAAAAGGTCTAAGAAACCAAACGTTAGTTTAAGTTACTTATCAAAGATCATATAACCTAAAACTTGTTCCTCATGACATACACCCAACAAGAGTAAACACTACTCACCAGGTCTTGCTAAAGTGAGGACTGGAGAGTGCCATATGAAATGATATGAATCAGGACATATTTACAGGACATGTCACTCCACCAATTCTCTAGTACAGAGATAGGGAACTATTCAACAAAAACTCACAAAATAAATTGACAAATGCATAGCTCCCAATTAAAATTAGACATACCTGTAGCATCAAAACAATGTGCTGAAGTCTTTAAATCAGTCAGTCTCTTAAATATATAGTCCTGCAGTCTGCTTCATACTACAAATTTCCCTAGCAAACTTGTTCAGAGAGAAAGAACATAAAGTCAAAATTGTGACACAACCAGGGTATTTTTATTTAACCCAAACTGTCACTTGGCCCATCTGTATTAATGACATTTGTAGTAGTTTCCTGTTACTCCTGTAACAAAGTAGCACCAACTAGTACCTTAAATCAACACTAATTCTGTGTCTTATTCCTGGCAGTCAGAAGTGAAAAGATGGGTCTCACTGGACTGATATCAAGGTGTCAGGAGGGCTGCAATCTTCTGGGAGGGTCTATGCCAGAATCATGTTTCTTTCCCATCTCCCGAGGCTACCCGTGCTCCAGGATCATTGCCCCCTTCCACTGTCAAAGCCGGCAAATGCCTCTTCTGCTTCCCTTTTGCCATCTAAAGACTCATCTTTTCATGGAGCCCACTTAGATGAACCTAGGATACCCCCACCAGCGTCAGCCAAGTAGTAACCTTAATCCCATCTACATTTATTCCCTCTTGGCGTGTAAAGTAATATCTTCACCTGTTCTGAGAATTAGGAATTGGACACCTCCAAGGGGACGTTCTTTCACCTACCATAAGGAACAGAACTCCCGGACTCTGTGGTGAGAGCAATGGGACTGTAATGCTTATTGTTCAACGGTGAATCGTGCCGCTGATCTCCATTTCCAAACGTGGACTTCTCAGGGCAGGAAGCAGGTTTTGGTAACAGACCCGTATGCACAAAAGAAGTTAAAGCCTACCTTGCTGATCTAAGTTTGATATGTCAGATGTAAGCACTAAGACAAAGGAATAAGAGGTACACTAAAGAGCATTTCAAGCAATTTACATTTTTCTTAAATGGATAACCACATAGAGGTAACTTGCTTTAGGTGAATCTAATAACTGAAAAGACAGATTAATCCATAGGGTATAATTATACCCACATCAAATATTTAGCACTAACAGTATTTCATTATATTTCGATAATTATATTTTTATATAAAATACTAAGAAAGAAGGAAATTTTACTAGCTACACTATGACATGCCCTTACCTATAAGCTGATAGTGATATTAAATGGGAAAGTTGTGTTATTATTGATGAAAATGTTCCTTTGCATGATTTATGATTACACATGTATAGATAAATCTGAGGAAGAGGAAAAAAAACCATGCATCAGGACATGGCAGGGCCCCTACCATTAAGATCTTCAGAATAAAGTAAGATAGAATGATTTTATGTATAAAACAAGTAGGAAACACACAAAAGCATATTTAAAAATTACAAAGAGGTTGTGCTGGAGTTGGTTCATAATGGCTCTCATGAGAAAATTGTTAAATTTTTTAGGAATTTTACAAGGCACTGGTAGCTTGAAATTGGACGCCACGGGAGTATTTATACCACAGAATTTGGTGAACCCTTCATATCAGAGCTCTTCTTTTTCCTGAAAAGCCAATTTACCAATGTACCACTGATTAAATTTTAAAAGTAAGTGGCGAGATGTAGCACAGGGGATAAATAATATAATTCATATGAGTAAATAGATGGAGGTATGCATTTTACAGTTTTTGTCTGAAAATTCATCTTCTTTATGCAATATTTTGCCAAAGGCCTTGAATACCTGTTTAGCTATTTCCTACCCCTCCTCAAAAGAATGTAAGGATTCTAGCACAAACAGAGTCATTTTTCAGCTGGATTTCAATCAAGAAATTTTGTGCAATTTTACATTGCCGTAACTAGAAAGGTTTGACTCAGTTACCAATCTGGAAAAACTGATTACACCATTTTATGCTCAACAGAATCAAGTGAGACTTATGGGAAGGAGTACAGTTTTATTATTAAAGATGAAAAGCCTATTTGAGAGGTGCTTTGCATTTCAACAGCCACTAAATCTGCAATTTATAGATTTGATAGTGTTCAAGGAGGGTCTCTATCAAACTTCTACTGCCAAGGCAGGCTTCTAATAAAAACCAGGTAAAATGTTTCTGTAGCTCATAAATCAAGTGCTTTTATTGGACAGTAAGTTAAACAGATCCCAGAATGTTAGGGTTTGATTGCCTTTATGGCAGTTCACAGTTCCTAAGCAATGGAGCTTTGCCCCCTGACCCAAGTGCAGTTCTCATTGTCCAGTAGGAAAATGTGCAAGAATACATTGAATTTCAGCTCCGTGGACAAACAAATACCATACTGAAGACCCAAAACCACGTCTAAGACTTCGAATCTTAGTGGGATTCTCCATAAAGAAGTTTTAAGTCTAAATTGAAATTAACTTCTCCAAATAAAATCTCTTAATATAGTACCACTAAACAGAGCAGCAAAAAATAAAAATAAAAAAGTTAAACTGTAATTCTAATCTAGAGAATTTGGTTTTCTATCACTAAAACCTTCATGTCTATTATTTAAAAGTTAGAAAATTTAGGAAATATGGGACCAGATATCTTACTTTAAACAGGTACAGTAATATTTCTGTAATTATGTAAAACAGATAAATCTATATTAATCTATATTTACTCTTGCCTGATGTAAAATTTGCTGAAATAAAAAAAGGGTATAATTTGGTGCTACAAGACTTGCATTTAAATTCTAATTACACACTTTACATGATGCATGACCCCGGAGAATTCAGTCTTTTCCCCCTTCTAGCTATCACTGTGAAGTACAATGTTGACATTACTTCCTGAAGTGGATTATCTAAGAGGTCTGGAAACATATTTACTTAGATCTACTGTGCCACAGGATTATAGGAATTGCTATTCGGAAGTGACCACCTAAGATCTGGCCAACTTCAAAATGTCATATTCAAGAAACTGAGGTTGTAAAAGTGGGCATGGTTCACTGACAAACTCAAAGCAAAGATTCAAAAAGAACATTCCAGAATGTTCCAGAAGTTTCCGTGGAATGAGGCCCATCCCTTTCCCATGGTTCTTATCTCACTACTTTTTACCAAAATTATGTTCATCTCTCTTTAATCCTTTCCTTCAGACTCATATAACATTCCTTCCAACTCCCTTCACCAAGGTATCTATTATAGAGCCCTCTATACATAGTAAACACTTTCCCAAAGTTTGTTGATTAAATGAATAAATCAATTAATGTAAACAAAGTATATTGGTCCAATTCTTTAAAATCCACATCTGATCTTAAACTTTCATTTCTTCTGCTTCTAAACAATAACTACAGTCTGATCAGAAAGGATCAAAAGCATGCTTATTGTCTTCTGGCTTTTTAACAATACAGAATGCTCCAGGTGGATGATCATACTAACAATGTCAGTTTTGTTGTGTGGTCAAATAAGTGCTTTTCAGTGTGCTACACAACTCTATTAGAAACAGCAAAGTTCCCAGAGATATAGAAAAAAAAATACCCTGTTGAGAAAACTTGAAGAAAGGCAAATACAGAAGAAAATTGACATAAGGGTCAATTATTTTTTATTCCTTTATAAGAAAACTCTTTGCCAACTAAAATTAGACCATAAGCCTCTGCAGCCTGCCACTTTATAGGGGGTGATTGAACTGGTATCATATAAATGATTTTATATTACATTCTTAATTCTTTTTTATGCATCCAATCCTGCCAGATCTCAGCAATTATGCTAAATATTGATTTACAATTTATCCCAGCTTATTCTAACAATGCAGCCAGATGAAAATCATAATACTATTTTATTTATAGCCTTAATATGATGGTTTGAAGTGACTAGTAAAAATAAAACTGGTCTCCAACTGTGCTGACTGCTGGCATGAGAGTTTCAGGTTGCTTAGAAAGGAAAAAAAATGGAAACAAAGTCTTTGTAAATAGGGAAGGATGAAGAGGGAATTGAGGCTAAGGGAAAGGGGAGAAAATAAGAACCAAGATATGTCATATAAAGGTACAAGAGACCAATGATGAATGTAACTGTATTGTAGATCTAAAATGTACCAATAAAGATTCAATTTATAAAATAATAATAATAAAATAGCCAGGTGTGGTGGCACATGCCTGTAATCCCAGCACTCGGGAAGCTGAGGCAGGAGGATCGCTGTGAGTTTGAGACCAGCCTGGGCTACATAGTGAGTTCCAGGTCAGTCTCAACTACATAGTGAGACTCTGTCTCAAAAACAAAAACAAAAACAAAAAATAAATAAATAATAAAATAAAAATAAAAACGAGGCAATGGGAAAGCCATGCGTGGGTCAGGGGGAGGTCAGGGGCACATAGAGAAGCACATAGCTGCCAACCTACAGGTGACACCAAGAGAGCAGGTAAAAGGCAAACTGTTTAAAAATCAAAGAGGCAGCCTGTAAGCTGCTGCATCACCCAGTCCCGGATTTGAAGGGCTTGGTGTCATCAGGGTGGGGTTTTAAGCAGGGAAATGCCGTGGCCAGATTATTCTGTGTTTTTTCAAAACCAAGCCTGCCTGCAATATTTTCAGTGGCAGATATGGTAGCTGCGTTTCTCAAGTCAGTTTCTGGGTTTGATTCTTGATTATTTAGTGGAAGCAGGCTATGTAACATCCTGTGCCTCCTATCTTCAGCTAACACTGGGCACGATATAGGGTTCCTCAAAAAGTTACTTAGAGCATTAAACGGGTCAATATGTACACAGCATGGAGCAATTTACCAGCACATCGTACATGCTCATTGGAAGTTAGAAATTAGCACTGGGTGTGCACCTTGTCTCTCTGAAATAACACAATATGGGCAAAACTGCTGCTTAAAACTTCCACAGTGAATAGCCATCTCCCATATTTAACTTCTTCTATTATCAGGAAAATCTTCCTTGGGAGAGGCTACAAATATAATTTTTCTCCCTATTTGATCCTGAAAGACTAGATCATTCCTCTTAGTGAGGGGCTTACATAAGTCCAAGTACTATCTCCTTCAAGTTAGAAAGGCTCCTTATTATGCTTTTGCAAGATTAGAAACTTCATAAATGAGACCTCTTTACTAATGCCTAGGAATATACATTTATAATATAAAAATAAATAAATATTGTTCCTTTTGAAGCTCTTCAAACTCTACTTGCCAGTTGCCATTTGGAGCTAACAGATTAGAAAGCTGTTATCTTTTAGAGAGAAACTGAAAAATTTACATGTTATTCTACTCACATACTCTGACATCCAGAGTTGGCTTAAGCAAAATTAGTAAGTAGGTAATGATTGCCTTTGTCTACTCAGTGTTCCGTGCTTTTTCCTAAAGGACGATACACTTGAACCATCTGGCTCTGTCAGATTCTTCCTGCTCCTCTCCCTTTGCTTCTCCTACCCATGTTTCCTTGTCCTCTTCTTCCATTTTAGTTATTCTCTGGAGAGCAATTCTCAGGGTTGTTAAGAATGCAGTCCATGCTGAAAGCACCTTGGGGACAAGATGTTTATTAGGCACCTATGAAAAGAAAAAAGGCTGAAGCAGGATAGAGCAGAGAGAGAAATCAAGCAGCACAAGGATCAACACAGCCAGGGCTGCCCAGAAAGGACTGTAGACAAGGAGGTTCTCCAGGCTGAGCAGAGCCTGAAGACGCTGACACTGGAGGATCCACAGACCCCCATCTCCATGGAGGGACAGCAAGGGACCCTGCATGGTGCACACCTGTGCCGGCCACAGCAATGCCATCCAGGATCAAGGGCTTAAGTCTAGAGCACAAACTCTGATCATGAAATATTAAGAATCAGAAACTCAAACAGATGACTTTGGGGGAAAGAAATGTTTTCTGAAGTCCAATATGGAAGTAATAATCTCTGTTTCACAAAGATCCTGATGGCTTTACTCTGACCATATTAATCTCATCTGCCAAGACCTAAGGGTAAGGCTTACCAGCAATGGTACACTCAGCAGAAAATGGTAACAAATATTAACATGTGATATAAAATATTATCCTGTGATATCATGGCTGATTTGTATTTGGAAATCCTTTATTTCTTTTCCTTCCTTTGTTCTTGCCTGCCTTCTTTCCTTCCTTCCATCCTTCTTTTTCTTCCTGACTGTCTGCCTGCCTTTCTCATAATCCAATGTGAATTTTTCTTTGGTAATTCATTTGATGTACTTCTAAACAAAATCCAAATTTACTAAAAAATGTTCAAAATTTCATTGTATATGTTTCAGGATGTCCATAATGCCCAACCCTAGCTTTTTCTCTACCATTAACAGTCCACTCTTCTGCAGGTTCAGGTCAAGGTGATTACAGTAATAACTCGAGGTACGAATCTGCCCTGTCAGTAAACAACAGCAAATGCCTAATGGGGAGATCCTGCCAACTGAGGTGTATTTGTTAAAAACTGATGCAGTGTAGGCCATATTTCATAAATGATAGGAATTATCACTATGGAAAAAAAACTTAAAATTGCCCTAAACAGTATCATTCAAATGCTTGTCATTTATCTCCACCAAAGTTTAAACTGGTTTCATAGTTGCTGTTTTTTTTAAGTCATAGTATTTCTAATTTCTTTTGGGACCATTGAACCAGTGTGTTGCTAGTGATCCTCATCCTGCAGATTCCAAAAGATCTAGTATAAATCTGTTGCCACTTCTCCTTGTAATGTTCACCAACTTATTAATACCCTTAGCTCCTCATCTGTAAGTAGGGGCAAATAATAAGCCTTCTACTCATTGAGCTTCTGTTAAAGATTAAATATGATAATGGAAGGAAATAGTACCGTGGGAGGCACCAGTGTTGCTATAGTATTGATAGCAATGTTTCATTCTTAAATAAACCATGTGTATATTTGCGTGTGTTCCACAAGGGATAAATACACCAAGTTGCAGAGTCATAGAGGGGTGCATCGAGGAAACTAGGGAGTAGAGGATGACTTAAATAATCAGTAGTGAAATAAAACCAGAGAAGCACCAGGCCATATGAAGAAGCTAAGAAGGACCATCGTCCGTAAAGGCCCAGGGTTGAATGAACACCATGGTGCCCACCTTTCCCTGTCCTCCCCTCAGAGCAGCCAGTGCTCCTGTCTCATCTGCATCGCCCACACAGCGTCCAGAGTACCCACAGGAAGCTTACGGGACCCCTCCCACCAGGGGAGAGTGGTCAGTCTGCATGACTGCTGCCAGATAGAAGATTATTTGTATAATTTCTTGAAGCAATGAACTCAGAGTGCCTGTGAGTGCCTGGCCTGTGCTGTCTCAAGTTTGCAAGAGTGTGTAAGAAAATTGTGCAAGGTCGTGGGAGTCCCTGCCCTCAATATACTGACAATCCCACCAGGAAATGTGCTACGATCATAGCAACTACTGTTTATTGAACCTGGCAGGCATGGTCTCTTAATCTTCAAAACACTCCATGTATCAGGTTATTATCCCATTTTCTGAACAAGGGAACTATGCCCAGATAGGGAAGGTATCTAAGAAGAACACGAATTATAACAGAGTCCTGAAGAAGAAAGCAGAAGGGAAAAAAAGCAAAAATACATCAAGCTGCCAAAGTGCACAACACCAATAAAATTACTGTGTGTTGGGAAGAGAAACATAATCACCATTTTTAAAACCTTCTCATTTCCCTAAATGCAATTTCTATGTGCAATAGCAAGATGGTAATAGTATCTTGTCAAAGGTTAAAGAGCTTGACTAAATTTTAGATGCTTAACCACTAGAAAATATACATATCTGTAAGATTTTCACCAGTCTTTCTACAGTTTGGCAATGTCTAAGTACAGGTGCAGCTTTGTAAGTCTGTCTGGAAATCTCAACTTTGATAATAAGACTAAATATTCTGGAGAAACACAAACTCTTCGGGTCATAGTTTCCATTTGCATTACATTTCTCAGTTCTCTGAGCGTAGCTTTCTTTGAAGGAAAAAAAAATCTCATTTGGGAGGTCAGGAATTGGTATGTCAATGTTAATTTTCTTTGCAAAAATTCATGAATTTAAAAACAGGTTGTCATTTAAAACAAATTAGTTTAATTGAACAAGAAAGTGATTTATGGACTGGAAACACCTTCCCCATCCACTTTCCTTATTAGGCTGGGACATCTCTGTCGATTTTAAACTGTATGTTTTATTTACTTTTAGTTGCCATACCTAAAGAATTAAATTGTAAAGACTGAAATGATATACGCTTTATACCAAGATCAAAAGAAATGCACAACAGCTACCATATACCAAATTCCTATGATGTATCAATATTTCTGCAAAGAAAGTATTTATAAGCTTTTTTTAGGAAAAAGAAAGTGAGACACGGAGAAATTCATTTTCTTACATTTACAAAAGTCATAATTGAAGTTCACACCTATGTCTTTCAGACTCCAAAAACAATCCTGCAACTATTACAGAAAAATAAGGAAGATCAGTTTCAATTCAGATCTGCTGCTGTCTCCTCCACAATGCTCCAGTGCCGTCCTCACCAGGCCCTACCCCACTTTCTGAGGTTCCTTGCATGCTGTCCTCCACCTGTTCTCTAGTGCTGCCCTCTTCCCTGTCCCAGCCCCTAGCATTTGATTTCTGCTCATTCAGCCCTGAGATTTCAGACCCTCAGACTCTGCTTTTATTTTTCTGAGTCCGCCTCCTCGTGAGGAATCTCGGTCTCTCCCTCCAGACACAGCAGCCTGAGCCCACCCTCTTCTGCATCCTTTTCCAGAGGATTCCAGCCAGAGCTTAAGGACCCCCGCTTGACTGAAACAAAAGAAGAGTTTGTGAAGAAGAAGAAGAATTTCATGGGGAAATCTTATCTAAATCACTATGTATGGTGGTGAATGAATGGACATTTGCTAGCGTTCTGGAGAGGGATTCCAAGCTGTCGATTGATTTCGAGAAAAAGAAATGTCCAACTTCATTTTCATGGAGATTTAGGAGATGACCAGATATAAATCTGAAGCTAATTTCTTCAAAATTGAAGCTGAGTATCTTTCAGTTGAAAAAGAAAAACCCTGCCGTGTATAGTTATTTTTATTCAAGTTTCTAAAATGAGGGGAAGTTAAAACTAAATTAGGTGCTAACTCTCAGTCCAGGCCAGATTTCACTTAGTTTTAGAACCCCCTTGCCTGCTCCTAAGAACATGCCCCCTAAATAAGCAAATAATGCTGCTGTCTCCTCCCATTTACTCAAAGTCATAATGATCTACCACACCGATGACTGCAATTATAGTACCATGAATTTAGAGAATGCTGTTTTTGCTATTTTTAAATGTTTTCAGACACAATATTCCATGTCTCTACCCCCGCCCCCATCAAAGCTCTTCTCCACACTTAAGCTCTCTAGGATTAGGCTTCTTGAATCAACCCAAGTCCACATTGAGCTCGGGATTTAGGTGCGGAAATTCTCCTACAGAAAATCTATGCCTTCTCCTGTGCCATTAGTAATTGAACAACCACGCACCCAGCTTACATATTAACATTTACTATGTGCGAGGTGCTGTGCTGAATCTATTGATTCATCTCAACTCGTCCTAACAACATGCAAAGAGATGTATCTTTCAGAAAAATGAAAACCACAAGAATTAGAAAGAACATAGAATTTGGTGAGAGTCCCATAGCAGCTGTACAGTGAGGCTGACAATCTTCAATCCACTACGGTCCAACCAATCACTGAAATACTTGTCTGGCTATGAGAAAACCCTGTCCTTTACCCAATTCCCACAGTGCAGCTTAGAGAATTCAAGCACTCTCTCCCATTTTCCCTCATAGTGAGGCATGTCCAGTGTTGCAGTTAAAGTCAAGGAGATGTGAAGGAAAGTCTACTGGATGGATCCAAGAAATGTTTTCTACTTCTGAATAAAATGTTAAAAGTTCTTTTTTCGTCCAACTTTCTCTTTTCTCTTTGTGATGGTTTCATAAGGACATAATGCCTAGCTCTAGTGTCGACATTTTGTTACTATTTAAAAAAAAAAAAAAAAAGCCCAAGAAAACTTCAGAGAAAAAGACCCAAGTCCTGAGAGCTGGCTTTGGGTTCAACCTGAAGCACGCAGAAAAAAAACAAAACAAAACAAAGTTCTGATATTAATAAAAATTTAACCACCTACCATCAACTACTGATAAAATAAACAAGTGTTGTTACAACTTAGGCCATACTAATCTCATTTTCTCGTACTTGTAGCTGAATGCTTTCTTAATTGATGCAATCACACTGCTGCCCAAGGATAGGAAAGCTCAAGTTCACTAACTTCTGGGACATGTTTTACGACTCACTCTTCGGGCTTTCTCAAATGAGCTCTTGTGAGATGAATTTCGGGAGTAGCACTTTCTCATTATGGCAGCCCAGTAACTAGCACATAGCAGACACTCGGGAAATATTAATTAAACAAATGAGCAGCTACACTCTGGACACTTATCTAAACACTCACTAAGATAGGACAAATATTTTAGCAATCCAGAAGTTATTTACGGCTGTCTTTTCTCCATACACACCATCCCCACCTTGCTGTGGCTAGCACCCACGGCCTTGGGCATGCAAATTCTACCACTGAGCTTCGTCCTCAGCCCATTAGCAATTTTGGGGGACAGGTACCGGGGATTGAACTTGGGTCCTTGCATTTGTGAGGCAGGTACTGGAACCATTGAGCTAGATCCCCAGCCATCCATTAGCAATTATTAAGGCACATCTAAGGCATAGTCCTAGGGATGGAAAGATGTAGAGATATTGTCCCAACCCTAAATAGTTTGCAATTTGTATGGGAGATACGAAGATAATTCAAACACTGTCTAAGAGTATACATACCGGCGTAACTTTAAAAACAGGTCTAAAAGGACTTCTCAAATAGTTTAGTTTTGTCAACTTGTCTTAAAAAACTGAAATAAACTAGAAGCAGAGTAGAAAGTTAATTATAATTATTTATAGATAGTAGGATTTCAAGCAATTTTGAGTATTTTTTCTTTGTACTTCTCTGCTCAGAATAGAAAATTTCAAAATACAGATAGAAAAAAATATAAAATCATGTGTAGCCCTACAACCTAGAGATGTGATGTTTCTTCTAACTCTACTATGCTCATTTATAGAAGATTGTTTTTATTTGAATCTAAACGATAGAAACAATAATATTATAAATATCTTGGAGCAAGCTATGAGGAGAACCAAGATTATGAGAGCCACATAGTATTCACAAATATGAAAAATTACAACCCATCTCACACAGAGAATGCCAAATTAACTGCTACTATAAAACGTTATGATTCAACTCAATTTAAAATCCTTAGTTTTCAATGCTGTTTCATAACTACTATGTGCAATTTATATTGTCTGTTTAGTTCCCTGCTGTTTTTTCCCTTACTTCAATATTTTGCTCTGAGAATTTTCATTAATTTACAAATGTTTATGACTATTATAGAAAAATAATAACAGTCACAGAAACATGGATCTCCAGCTTAAAATATTTAATTTTATATCCCAATCAGCATCAGGCACTGAGAAGTGGGGACTAATTTGATTGCTAATCAGACTTAACAAAAGAAAAGTCCAACACTTACCTGTAGAGATTGCTGAATTATTATCTTAATTACATTTTCTCCCTGGGACTTTACTGATTTTTTTTTATTGTCGTTAGCTTTGGCTTTTATCTCCTATTTGAAATTTTGTTTTCAAATATCTATTCCTTATGTTATGGACTCAATGTTTGTTCTCCTACCCCACATTTACATATTGTAGTCCTTGTCCTCGGTGTGGAAATGCTAGGAAGTGAGGCCTTTGGAAAGTCACCAGATGAAGGTGGAGGCCTCCTGAATGGCATCAGTGCCCTCACAAAAGAGAACTTGAGAGTCTTGACCCTTCACCATGGCAGGACACAGCTAGAAGACACCTGCAAGCCATCTGTAAGCCAGGAAGCAGGGCTTCACCAAACACTGCACTCACTACCACCTTGACCTTGGACTTCCCATGCTCTACAATTGTATGAATGAATTTCCATTTAGACACCACCCAGTCAATGGTATCTTAACAGCCTGAATGGACTAAGACACCTAGGATTCCCGAATTTTAAATTATTATAAATAAGCAAACCATAGATTTTCCCTGACCCTGCATTTCTCTTAAAGACCATCGTAAGCTTTTGCAGGGCCAATTAACAGGTGGCAATAGTTTTGTAGGGTTGCCATGATGAAGCAACGTAATTTAAACCATGGAAATTGTCTATTTATGGAAAACAGAAACCTGTTCCAGCCGGAAGTAGGGCATGGCTGCAATAGGAAGGTCAGTGGAGTTTGACCTAAAAGGGAGCAGCCTCTGTCCCTGGCTCCTCCCCTCTCTTTCTTCTTCCTGCCTGCATGATAGGAGCAGCTTCTTCCTAACATGTCCACTCACCGTGCCCTTTCTGCCTTGGAGCCTGCCAACCATTGGAAATTGGGAGCCAGAGTAAAGTTCTCCTCCTCTATGTGAAGTGCTCATTAGAAAATGCTGTGTCTACAAATGCACAGTCTCAGAAATTTACACCTTTAGCACCATCTTAGACTTTAGAATTGAGTCACAGAAGTTGTGTTTCCCCATCTCCCTACAAATCTACAGTGTAGTTATTAATAATCCAAGTAACTTGGGAAATCTCCACTTCTCCTCCTAGTTGAGGATTTTTTTTTCTCAGTAAAGAATCACAGAAAGGAAGGGGAATGTTGCAGAAGACCTCATCTGACAGCTCCTTGTTCTCTAAATCAGAAGTCTGCAAACCAGGATATTTACATTGCTGGAGATTCCCAAAGATTCCTACGGACACTCAGGAAAGGATAATTTTAAGAGAATTCAACTCCCCAAATTTCTTATATATTCTTTCAAAACAGACCTTCCTGAGAATACATTTCTGGGCATGCTGATTTGTGCCTCCTCACTCAATTCCCTCTTCTCCCTCTGCAGTTTGTTTCTCCCAGTACAGGGATTAAACCCAGGCTCTTGGCACTGAAATACATCTCCTACACTAGGGTATCTTATATAGACAGGAGTTAATTCTCCCTTTTCAGCTCTTTTTTTTTTTTTTTTTCCAGTACAGAGATTGAACCCAGGGGTTTTGCATTGAGCCTTTTGGGTTTTGTTTTAAGATAAGATGTTGCTAGGTCACTGAGTTGCACCGGCCCTGCTCTGTCCTCCTGCCCTGGCATCCCAGTGTTCTGGGGTTACAGGCATGCGCCATCATGACAGATTTCTTCCAACCATTTTATAATTATCTTTCGGTTTTTGCAGACCAAAGGTGCCCCTTTAGCATCTGATACGGTATTGGGGTGCGCTGAATTTGGAAAACTATCTGAGAAGCAAAGGATCAATTTGAAGTACCCTCTAGATACAGATGCAATAATTGGCTTTGGTGACCGGGCAAGAAATCTGGCTACAAGTCTTATAGTTCCCAACCCTTTTCTTTGAGCGTTACTGTGGAAGGAGCTAATTAAATTATCAAAAGTTCATGGACAACTCTTCGGTGATAGATCAATGTGATTTTTAACATGCATCTCAGAAGGAATGTAAACAATTAAGTGGCATTCCTATAACAAACCCTCACCATCTCCAGCTACACAAAATGACAAGTGCATTCAGTCAAAGAGAGTCACAGTATCTATCTTAAAAAGAGCAGCATCTATAATATAAAATAATCAGAGAAATGACAAATGAGGTATTGAATGCACATTATTGAGCTAGAATGAATTTACCCTTACAGGGAGTTAATTGGCTACTATTAAACAGGGATATAGAGAAAGCACCCAAGTTGAATTTAAACGTTTAATATTTTCAAGACTTAAATTCTGGGTAAAGAGATACATCTGGTAGTGGGGTGGTAACGTTTGTCACTATTGGGTAAGCAGACCAAAAACTGAAATTTCTCTGACAATAGTTTTTCTCTGATGGATAAGGACTAAAGCAGAGGAAGTGACAAAGATGTGCTAATTCTTTCCTTACTGCACTCCAGTGTACTCTGTCACTACAGAAACCCTTCTTTACATTAAAAAAAAAAGTGTACACCAGTATGTGTAAACAAGAGAGCTTCTAAATCTTTGGGCAATCCTTCAAAACATGCACTTAGCATTTTTTTTCCTTGTCATAAGCGATAATGCTCTCATTCTTTCCTCAAAGGAAATTCACAGCTGGGTGTGACTATCTCTCCTCGGCGTCCTTCAGAGGCAGCCAGCTTCACAGGGCTTCACGGATGTTCCTTGGAAGGAGCCCGAGAGCTGTGTCATTTCATCCTCACGCATGACTGAGGGGAATAAAATCCCCATTCCGCCTCTAGGACTGCTGCACACACAAAAGGCGCGGCGGGTGCGATTCGGAAAACTGGGCGACTCTCAATTGAAATTTTCCACTCTAAAACAATTTCATTAGAGATGGCAGTGCTGGAAACTGTATTTTATAGTTGACTTCCCCAGCTCAGATTCAAAGTCTCTATTATCTTTGGCAGAAGTTTTTAAGACCATTTGTATTTACTCCGAAACCTGAACAAAGCCATCATGGGTCCCTTGCAGTTTTATACCCAGTGCTTCCTGCTGTAATTAAGTAAGCAAAGGAACTCAGAGGAAGCACAGAGAGAAAGCATCAGGACATCACTTATCAACTGGTAGTCTTTCAGGGATCTAAACTGGTTTTATGGTGCAACCGCACTTTATTACCATTTTATCCTTAAAATGTAATAAGTACAAACAGTTTCAGTAATGATGGAAAAGCCTTCTCAGCTTTAATGAAACCTTTTATTTGCTACTGAAACTTTTATTATTTCCAAATGGTAACACAGCCAAGAAAAATAATGTTTTTATTTGAGGGAAAACTTTAGCAATTTGCATCTTTTTGTTCTGGGGCGAATTTGAAGGCATTTAGATTTATTACATTTATGCCTCTTATTTTCATTTATTTTTGCTGAGTTAAACAAAAAGCACAGACATACATACACTACCGCAAAATTCCTCTCTGATTACACCTTGATATTCTAGGTAGTTACATAGAGCTGTCCATCATCACATCTTGGATCATCACATCTGATCTGGATAAGAACGTGCTGGTGGTCCCGCACATGCATCCCCAGCTATGGACTGTGAGGTGAGACTAAACAGGTACAGGTCTTGAAGCTGGATGGCGTGGCTCTGCGGCCCAGCCCAACTCTGCCTAGCTAGGCCTCCTTTCAAAAACCTTACACTCCTCAGCTTCCAAACCTTTAAGAATGAGGGTGTCTCCTGCAGTGCGTGGTCAGTGAACTATTTCATGTAAAATGTTAGCTCGGAGCCTGGCACACGGTAAGCACTGAATAAATGCTAAGCTCAAACATGGTTTTCAGATATAAAGGAAACTGAAAACACAGTCAGATGGTATTCATTCAACAACTGTTGAGTTTTACCATCTTCTGCACACTGTCCTAGGTACAAGGGAAACAAAGATGAAGAGGACATACTGCTCACCTACAGGTGTTTAGCATTTCAGTGCAAAATATTTGTTGCCATCTTCATATCATACTTGAAGAGTATCCCAAAGCATACACTTGCATTAACTCACTAATTTTCCTTTTCCGCATGTTCTTGGAACTAATAGAACTTCAGAAAAATTTGACTTCAGTGTCTGAAATCTTAATCATGCCCAATTTAATAAGCAGCTTCAGGTTTTTCCACATTTTAAAATAGATGATTAAATGGTCTAATCAGATTCTAACTTAGCCAAAAACTTGAAAAACAGGAAGACAACCATGACTGACACATTCATTTTCCCAAATGCAGACGTATGGCAAACAGCAGCTGCAGAAAAAATAGTTCTATTTACATCTCATATGACCCATGGCCAACTAAAATTGCACATGAATTCAGCTTCGAAACACTAATGTGCCCAACCTAAATTCAATTTAAGATAAAATATGAAGCTCACTTAGCCATCACTTCATCATTTTCCTAAAAGTTCTGAAACTGACTTCCAACAGAGCTCTTGGTAGGGCCTTAGGTTTTTCAAACATTTTCCTTTATGTCATTGCATTGGAAGAACTCATTAGAAAGCAAAATCTTCAAGTTTGACTCTATATCTCAAGAACAACTAATGTAGTAATTCAGACATTGCAGCCTCCAAATGATCTTAAATACGTTGTCCTCTGCTAATTTGCTGCTCTCAAAAATGTGCAATAAGTGCAATTAAAAATGAAAGCATTTTCAAATGAGTTATAAGATCAACTAGGATATTTATCTGCTTACTAGATGTATCATAATAAAAACCTATCTCATATGCATTACACTACTTAAGTTGGAAGGAAATTTTATATTCTCCTTTGCAATAAAAGAACGGAGAGTTGTTCTGTTTTGTTTTGTTTTTTAATTGGGAGGGGACATAGCCAATAACGACTGTGTTAACTTTGTAGAATATATTGACTATTGTCAAAATGGGTCGTGGGAGCTGTCCCCTTCCCAAGGGCGTGCGTGGGTAAGACCATGAGTGAACATAGACACTCAGCTCTGTCCTCCCACCTTTCTTCCTGCGTCATGTGACTTTGTTGGTCAAAATCCTTCTACAAGACCCCCGTGATCCTTTTGATATTGGGAAGATAAAAATTCTGACATAAGGGCGCCCCCCCAACCACCAGGCCTCCCTCCTACCCGAATCAGCCCGCTGCCCCTTCCTGCACAAGCGGCTTTGGTGGGAATTTATCTGGCCCACTCTGCCAAGGAATGTGTATTTTGATAACCTCCAGTTTTGCACCGAAACACATATGTTCCCCACCATAGGATCTTCTTCATTTCCAGCTAATGTCTCTGCTTAATGTATGCGTTTTTCACATCCATTTTTTTCTTTTTCACCCCCCCACCCCGGGCTGAGAATTTCAGAAGGGGCTAACAACGGTGGAAGAAGAGTAGTGAAGGGTAGGGAGGAGGCCCCGTGCCTGGGATTCCTGCCATCCTCCCTGGGACCAGGAATCGCTTGATTTCTTGGTGTGGGTCCCGTCCCCAGCCCGCCCCTGCTCCCCGTTCACCCCAGCCCTCCGCCGCCGGAGGGAAGAGGAGGGGCCGCGGGCTGGAGCGGCCACCTGCCGCCAGGAAGAGCTCCATCGTCACTTACCCAGCGGGGTGAGA
>NW_022900945.1:9862575-9914636 GCF_012274545.1 Fukomys damarensis
CGCGGGCCGGATGCGCGCTGGCTCTCGCGGGTGGCTTTGGGCCGCTGGATCCACAGCCGCTGGTTGCTAAGGGAGGTGCTGAGGCCGAGTTGGGGTGCGGGCGGGAGCAGAGGCGCTGCTGGAGCTGAGCCCGGGAGGCTGCAAAGCTCAGCCAACCTCCTTTTCTGGGCCGCAGTGTGGGAGGAGACCCAGACCGGCCCCCTCTGTGTTGCTCTGGGGCGCGGGTTCCCCAGGCACCTGTAATCTGCAAACACAAACACACTCCAGCGCGCGAGCACACACACACACACACACACACACACACACACACACACACACACACCACAGCTGTGGCCTGTGTGCTTCCTGTTGGGCCCTGGGGAAGGAAGCACTGATGGCGTCTGCAGGTGAGGAACAGGGTTCCCAGTCCTAAAACAGAAGCCACCATCAAGTTCAGGAGGCAGAAAGAGGCTCCCTCCTCAGTATGGTTTTGGGTTTGTTTCTGCGTCTGAGGGCCTGGCCGTGGACGCCCTTCCTCCTTGGAAAAGCCCCCTCCGTGCTCCTAGCAGAGGCCTCCCTCTCAGGAGACCCCGATTTCAGACATGGAAGATGTCCAGTTGCCCAGTTAAGGGCACTAGGGCAGCGCTTAGGCTGGGACTCAAGACGGTCCTGGAAGAAGCAGCCTTGGTAGAGGCAGCCTCGGCGCTGGGTCCGCATGACCCGCTCCTGCTTCGTCAGGCCGCGCGCTGCTGGACTCGATGGCGGTGGGGACCACAGGGGTGACTGCGCTCTCTGGGTGTCTCTGTTCTAGTTCACCCATCACCACCGCGCCCCCTCTTTAATGGCGTTCTGCTTTTCCACATAGCACGAAGGCCAACTGGCCATGGCAGAGCCCAGTCAGTTTCCTTAGTGTGGTACGCAAGGCACTTACTTCATCATTTGCCGCTAGGGTCCTGCATCCGCCTACCCAAGGCCACTTTTCCCCTCCTACCCAAAACATTTGCAAAGTGCAGAGAGCTGCTGCGCTCTCCTCTACTGGGACTATAACTCCACCCTTGACGACCAGGGAAATGTCTGTTTATTCAACACTAAGCTTGGACCCTTCCCTCTTTGGCATCTTCCAGCCAACTTGAGATCCCTGCCGGGGACAGCCCTGGCTTTTGTGCCCACCGGCGTGAACAAACATCCGTCTTCCTCTACCCCATCTGTACTGCGCTTGCAGGGGTAGGGAGGACCTGCCTTTTGCACTCAAATGTGAGCTTCTCTATTTTGTAGGTGGATTTTTTCCTGTGTTTCCAGAAGCAAGCAGCAATTTAACAAATGTTTGGAGCACAAAAATGAAGGCAAAGAAATGTCTTCTAAGTGGTAGGATTTTTATTGAGTACTTAGTAAGCACTCCTTTCAGACTTTTATGGAGTATCTACCCTCTTTCCATTATCTCATTTAATCCCCATCTCTGCTCCCTGAAATGGGATTTCTCCTCCATTTCATAGCCATTCAAACTCAGACACAGAAAAGTTCATTATATTTCCTGAAGTTTCTAAGTGGAAAACTTAGGATTCAAAACTCAAAACAGTCTGAGTCCCCCAAAATTGCAGTAGTTTTAACAAATGTAGTAAGATTTCTTTCCCCTATAACTCCTGTAAGTTGTTACAGAAGTCAAATTTTCTGTATCAAGAGACACCCCAGGAGGCGGGGGAATGGCGAAAAAAGTATGATGCTATTTCAGTATCTCAGTTGAGACTGTAGAATTCAAGGCTGCCACAGAAGCCAGATGCGTAGGGCTAGAGAGAGGTAGGACTGGTCCCTTCCCTATATGTTTACTGTCCCACACCAGACTGTGGTCCCTTTTGAGGCTGCCCTTAATGCTCACAAGAATTAGATGTCATCTGGATAAAAATTGGAGAAAGGGGAAAGGTGGAGAAAGAGATGTACTTTGCCCCAGGTGCGGTCAGTCACTCAGGATGATATTAATAACGTTATCCTATGGAATCACCTACTTATTTCATATTATTCTTTTTTTTTCCATATAGAAAGTGGCATTCTCTCACTGGTAGAATGAGAAAGAAAAATTCAGATATACTATTTGGATACTTAGGATTCTGTGCAAATGATTCCCGGCCACTCTACAGAGAGTGTGGTACCCCCACCAGCATGTATTAATTTATAAATGGGGTTTGAGTTCTCCACCCCTGTGAGCCATACACTTTCACATCCCTGATGAGAATGGCAAGAATGCTGCTAATTTTCACTTCAGAAAATGCTCACTGTGAAAATGCATTGGGAATTTAGCCAGGAGGAATTTTTATGTTAATTTCTAGTATCGAGAAAGGAAAGGGGAATAAAGAAAAAATAATAATAAACTAAATTAAACCATTTCAAGACCAACTTAGTCACTGGAGTCATTTGCATTTTCTCTCAGGAAGATAGGCACCCAGATGTCCCCAGCAGTACCATGAATTCATAAAAAGATTTCTATTTTGTAGAAAGACCTTTGGAGTGAGAGAGGGGTCAGGAGATGGAGGGAAATCAAACAGGAGGAAAGGCAGAATTGCACTTAACCTGTTGGTTGGCGCTCTTCTTGGGGTGAACGAGAGTTGTACTGGGAAGCACAGATCTGAACTATCGGTGACTATGTTTTAGATCAGGGCTGGTAAACTATGGCTCCCACTCACAGCAGCCCACTGTTGGCTTTTTTTTTTTTTTAATACCCTGCAAGAAAGAATGGTTGCCCCATTCACAAATGTTTTGGAAAAAAATAATCAAAAGAAGAGTGATATTATACAATACATGATAATTATTTGGCATTCACATTTCAACATCTAGGAACAAAGCTTTATTGGAACGAGACCACACTCAGCCAAGTACAGATCAGGAATCTGTGTTGCAATCACTTGCACTTCTGCTTCACAACACCCAAGTTGAGGAGAGGCAACAGTGATCCTGTGACCCTCAAACATAAAATATTTATTATCTGTCACTTTACAGAAGAAGTTTGCCAACCTTCAGGCTATGTCATGTCCAGAATCAGGGATGTCATTTATCCTCTGGGACTTGAAGAACAAGTACCACAGTCTTCATTCATCCTTGTATCCCCAACACCTCTCAGTACTTCTCACTGATGAAGGAAGGGATGAATACATTGGAGAAGTTCACCTTCCTTGTGAAGGAAAAAGATGAGATAACCAAGACTTCCTCTCATGTGTAACCCAAGATGTTCGGGTGGAGGTCTTTGGGAAAGCTGCCACTCCCATCACAGGCTCAAAGAAGCAGGGCTTTGGGGAGGATCTTAATTTGATGTGTCCCAGGCTTACCTTCTTTTAGCCACAAGATATAAAACCCCAGAGGGGGTGACTATCACAGGCATTTCCTCAGGACACGCTCAATTGCATTGATGGTTAAGCATACAAGGGAGCTTCCTAAAACCTTACTCACCCAGAGTTAGTTTTGGTTGCTCAAAGATGCATCATGGAGCAGATGGAGTCAGGGTACAAGGATTTAATTCTAAACCATTGGAAGAATGAACTTGCTGCCCTGAAATTATTTCCCACCTGTTCTGGTCTGAATTCCCCCAAATGTATATGTTGAAACTATTAATCACTAATATGATAGTGTTATGAGGTGATTAAGTCATGAAGGTAGAACCTCATAGATGGTCCCAAGGAATGGATTCCCTTCCCTGTCTTGGTGGTGGACACAGCATTTCACTTCCTCGAGAGGATTCAGCAACATGGTACCATTTTGGAAGTAGAAGGCAGCCCACATGAGACACCAAACCTGTCCAAACCTTAATCTTGCACTTCCCGGACTCTGAAATTATCCCTAAAAAGTCCAGTTCCAATGGGCTGAATGCAGTTAATCTTGGCATTAGATATAGGAAAGGGCACAAGGGCTTATGCAATAGTTACAGTGACAAACTCCAAAACTCAAAAGGACATTCGTAATTTAGAGTTCTGAGTGTCCTGAATCTTAAAAGTGTTTAGATCCTTCCATCCCTATTTTTTAGTTGGCTCAAATCTGCAGACAAATCACCTGGAAAGTTTATAGTCCATGGACTCATTTAGTGGCCATGTGAAACCAAGGGGAGATGGTGACCTGCAGTGGCACATCGCCCTTCCGCCAGACCTGCAGTCTCAGAGATTGTCATGATTCCTGTCTCCCCGCAAACTTGAAATCTATTGTCTAAAAGAACTTACAGACAATGAATGACAAAAAAAAATGCTAAATGCTGTGATGAAAGTACGTATAAATACAGTACAGAAATGTCTCACCGTCCCTCATACCCCTACCATTCCCAACTATGTACCCACCGTGTGTGATGGTAAATATCACTTCTCACTCATCACATCATTTTTTTTCCCTCTGGCCTTGTGTGATGGTTAACTCTCAGTGTCAGTGTGACTGAGCTGAGGGATGTCTAGATGGCAGGTGAAGCATTCTTTCTGGTTACTTCTGTGTTTCCAGGCAATGTTGGCATGTGAATCAGTGGAGAAGACCATCTTCTAATGCGTGGGTGCCTTCACATAGGCTGGGGGCCCAGGTGAATAGTGAAAACACAGAAGAAGGGAGCTTCCGTGCTCTTTTTTCTGGAGTGGGATGTTCTCCTGTGCTTGGGCTTCAGAGCTCCTTGGCTTTTGGATTATGGAACTTGCAGCAGGGGTCCTCCAGCCTCTCACCTCAGCAAAGGGAGCTGCATCTCAGCTTCTCTGGTTCTGATGCCTTTGATTGGGAACTGAGCCCCACTACCAGCTTATCTGATAATTCAGCTAGCCCATAGCCTGTTCTGGGACTTCCTCCATAATCCTTTGAGTCTATTATTCTAATAAACCCTTTTTTCTTTATACATTTCTCAGTTGCAGGTACTCTGTTGTAACAACAGAAAATGTATTAAGACAATTTGAAATCCAGGTTATTTCTAACTATCTTGTCCCGGGATTCTATACCAGGAGAGGGAAGAGATAGACAAAGCAAGAATAAGAGAGAGACAGAGCCTGCTAGAGAGGCATAACTACTGAGAAATCTATAATAAAAATAATAAACACACCTCGGTACAGTGTAGATTGAGAATGACCCCTAAAACTCTCATGCACCAGAAGTGAGGCTTTTGGAAGGTGATTGGAATATGGGAGTCTGCAACTCACTTGCTCCTAGGAGGTGAGGCCTACTTAGAGGCAGGTCACAAGGGGAGATGGTGACCTGCAGTGGCACATCTCCCTTCCGCACTCCTCCTTTCTCTCACTGCTTCCTGGCTGCCATGACGTGAGCAGCTTTCCTCGGCCCCATGTTCTTTCCGCCCTTCTTCTACCATGTTGTTTCTGCCTCAGACCACCGTGGACTGAAACTGTGAGCCAAAATCAACCTTTCCTCCTTTAAACTGTGGGTGTCAGGTATTTTGTCTCAGCAACAAGGAAAGTGACTATGAAACATAGGGGTGCCCCAAACCCAAAAAGTCACCTAGAGAAATTCCAAAGTTCAGGAAAAAAAAAAAAACGCTCAGATATTAGGCTGTGGAAATATGAGTCTTAAAGGATGTGTGGAAGTTGGCTGAGAATATGAGAATAGGGATAAGAGGCAAGTGTTCCCCAAGTTAAGAATTTTTTGTTGTTGTTGTTTTGTTTTTTTGAGACAGGGTCTCACTATGTAGTTGAGACTGACCTGGAACTCACTATGTAGCCCAGGCTGGTCTCGAACTCACAGCGATCCTCCTGCCTCAGCCTCCTGAGGGCTGGGATTACAGGCGTGCGCCACCACATCTGGCTTAAGAGTTTCTTATCTCAATCTTTCTAGCTAATGATGGGCTCAGCTGCTCTCTGTGGGTAGACTTGTTCTGACTAATGTAGTCCAAACTTTGATGGAGGTTGTGATCTGGATAGAAAAAAAAGGAGAAGAGAAAAAAGGAGAAGAGGTAGGAGAAGATGACTTGATCAAGAGAATGAGATTCAGACAGGCCACCTCCTCTTCTCCTGTGTATTGTTTGTATGACTCACACCAGGTATTCAGGCTCTGTATTATTTGTGTGCATATCCCATTCATTTTCTCCTACCCCAGAATAAGTTCATCATTTTCAGAGCCAAACAAATCTCCAGAAATTTAGCAAGTATTTAATAAGCAATTGTTGAATAAATAATAGTAGTGTACTCCAAATTTTCCTTGCCACACCAGTTGGAGGAGAAAACATGATATATAATATCACATAGATATTAGACAGAATATGATATATAAGAGTCACCAATAAATATTTCTCTAGCTCTGGCCCCACCCACACATGAGTGCATTTATTAGATGTTAAGGAGCTCACTGTGTAGAGAATTGTCCACCATTAGGCAAAGGTGCCTCGAAGCCACAAACACTGACTTTTAGGGAGAAAATCCGAGTAGAGCTGTGACAATGGCAGGCTGCAGGGAAAGACTAGGTTTGCTTACTAGATCCAGTGTTTCAGAAGCAGCCACAGAAAGCTGACCCTGCAGTTCACCACTGGAGCGCATCCTCGGAGGACACATTTGGAGTCCACAGAGCTAATGTCCCACTTGGCCTGCAACAGGGGTTTAGTAGGAATCAGGCACTCTACCCAGTGCTTCATTCCTGAGTCCTCACAGCTAGGAAGTGGATATTATTTTTATCTTTACTTCAGACACGAGCAAGCTGAGGCTCCCATCAGTTATATACAAGCTAGTGAGTGGCACAACTGAGATTCAAATTCTGAGCTCTCTGTCATGCCAGGACTCATACTCTACATACCCTTCCAGCCTCCCAGACATAAGAAAACATAAGGATACAAGAAGGGGGAAGTAATCATGAGGTCACTGGCCTTAACTGTGCTCTCATCTATACCCACGGTTCTTCCCCAAGGTCTCCTTACAGTGGCTCAGCAATGCCTCTGATGAAAAGATACTAAGGAGCAGGAAAATTTCTTCCTTTTAAAAAAACATTTATGTTTTCTGACAGGGAAAATAGAATATTCCACATGCTCTCACCATCTCTATTTTTTAATAGCCTCCCTTGGTCCAAGGGAAACTGACATGGCTCTTCCATGGAAGAAAAAGGTGATAGTGATGGTGTCCCAGCATTCTGTTGTCATGAATTCCTAGCTGTTAACTCCTTCATCTGGAAGGAGAGGAGGAGCTGTGAGCTCTTGGACTATATGGTGGAGAGAAGATCCTTTCCACTTCTTAAACTTAGGTCAGAAGATTCCCAGCCTGGAGAAGAAGACTGACTGGGACTGTTCATCCTGAGGTGGATGATACTCAAGCTTGGAAAACACCAACTGGATTAGACTATTAAAAGGCTAAAATAGAGCTTATTACTTCCCCATTCATACTGTAACTCAAGCTACATTAAGGAAGTTCTACCTTGTAGGTACCTTGAGAAATAATTATTGATTAGATAAAAATAATTTTTTGGAAAATATAATATTAGTTCCACATAAATAAGCACATCTAATGGAGTTTATAGTATCTTCTCATAGGGTTTAAATATTCTGCTAACAGACATGCTTTGGCCAGTAATTATCTAGCCAGTGTTGTTGTCCTAATGGCACAAAAGGTTAAAAGAAAGTGTTGTAGTTATTGAAATGATTACAGAATATGAATTATGAGACTTTCTTGACATAACAAAAGATAAGAATCTAACAGAAGTTGTGGACTAAGCATCAAAGAAAACCAAAGGGGAAAGGTAGCATTGTTGACTTGGAGTTAAAGAGCTTGTGTTAGCTGATCTTGTGTCAATAAAACAAATACCTGAATAAGGTTCAAATGGTATAACTGGAAGTGTGAAATAGGAAGAAAATGGCTAAAGGGGAAGTGGGAAGGGGAGGGGAAAGGAAATAAGGGAAAAGAAAAAAATTTGAAAAAATGAAACAATGGAAACAAAGTCCTTGCAAATAGGAAAGGGTGGAGGGGTGAAGGGAGGGCAGGGGTATGGGGAAAAGACAAGAACCAAGATACATCATGTAAAGGTACAAGATCCCAATGATGAATGTAACTGTATTGTTTGCTTTGAAAGTACTAATAAACAACGGAAAAAAAATAAATACCTGAGGCAATCAACTTACAAAGAGAAAGGTTCACTTAAAGTTACAGTTTTGCAAACCAGCCCATGATCAGTTGGTCCCATTGCTTTTAGGTCTGTGATGAGCAGGCACATCATGGAGGAAAACGTGTGGTTGAGAAAAATTACTCATTTTATGTCTGGTAGTATAAGAGAGGAAGGGAAAAGATGAAGGTTCCCTATATCCTTCGGAGACTTTTCTTCGATGACCTAAGGACCTCCAACCAGGCCCAAACTGTTACAGTTCCCTCACCTTCAAGTACAGCCAAGCTGGGGAACCAAACCCGGGGACAGGGACTTTCCAGAAGCAAACTACAGCAGAGATTACCCTCTGGTCAACTGCAGTGAAAGCCAAAGCAGGGACGTCTGTGGGGACGTAGGCAGACGGAAGCAGCAAGACCGCAGTCCTGGAGCTTTAGCAATTCTCTTGGAAACAAAAAGCTGGGGATCCCTTGAGATAGCAGACAGCTCTGCAATACAATTCCTATTGTTAATGCAAGGCCAGAACTGTGAGAGTCCAGCCTGTAGATGTTGCTCGGTGGTAGCCAAGAGAAAAGAAAAATAATAATGTAAGGTTTCTTCCTCCCCTTAACCTTCACAGTTTGGTGTTTTTATCTTACGTAACATGGACACATGAGACTCCATGTTCTTGTTAAGGAAGAGGAATCATGACTACAAGGTTTGTCCTGTGTGTGTGTGGCTATCACTACAGAGAGCTTTTATCCCTGAGTTTTATCCCTGAGCAAATGGTCAGTGAGACAGGGCTGTGGGAGAGATGCTCTGATGAGTTCAGGTCCCACAACTTTAGAAACCGAAGCACAGACTTTCACGGCGATCCTTGCTCCGATGTGTTCTTTAGGCACACACAGACACCGAGGCTATTTCCTAAGCTGTGAGACGAAGAGGAAGAAGCAAAGCGATTAACACGGAGTGTGCTATGATCTGGAGAAATATTTAATAAGCCAATAAAGGAGTATAGAGGCAAATGCACAACTTCATTGATTTAAAAGGCAAATAAACAAAAAAGAGGCAAGGTCTCTCAAAGTGCATAGCTTTAATTATCTAAAATCACAGCAGAAGTGTCACGTACACCTCCATTTTGCTTGGCATCGTTCCCTACACTTAAGACTTGATATGCAAGTGATACTGTAAATTCTAAAAGTCAGCTTTCAGATGTTCCAAAGACTCCATATTGTAAAGAATTGATTTAAGATGAGGAGATGAGGAGAGAGGGTGGGGTCTTCTATTCCTCTACCTGTAAACCAGGTACCCGGGTGTGAGTCAAATTCTGTCACTGTGAAGACGGAACTGCTTTGGGACACAGTAGGGGCTTGCATATCTCCCCTCCCTTGATGTTAGGCATCGCTGTGTGGCTCATTATGGTCAATGAAATATGCATGAAAAGTGATATGTGACACTTCCGGGTAAAATATTTTAAGAGTTCCTGCAGGATTCTCCAGCTTTCTTTTCCAAGTGCAACAAACAACCATTCCAGAGACTGATACTTCCCAAGCTGGCTCTCCTACATGAACGCAACACGAAGCAGAGCCGCCCACCCTAACCCTAACCCATGGTGGACAAAAGAGAGTGTGGATGAGAACAAGCTTCTGCTGGTTAAGGCCACTGAGATCTGGGGGTTGCTGTTAATCACAGCAAAACTGGTCTGTGGCGATGAATAGCTGTGTTTTAGTTATGTGACTTTGGTAAAGCTACTTATGTTCTCCAAACCCCTGTTCTCTCATCAGAAAGGGAGGAAGTCACAATTGCAAGGTCCTGAGTTCGATCCCCGGTAAAAAAAGAAAAAGAAAAAGAAAAGGAGGAAGTCTTGGTGTATAGTAACACTCAAAGAATGTCATATTCTCATTCTCATAGAAATGGCTGAGCTTTATTAGATATCCATATGGTTCTAGTCACTATCAACCTATAGCACCACTCCTTACATCAACTTTCAGCGGTAAGCATTGCAACCCTTTATTATTGGTGAAACCCATGCTCAGGTTTACTACATTAGTGAAAGTCAGGTGTCTGTAGGGAGAAGAAACAAATATTTCTGTTTCAAAGCTCTTGCTTTTTCTGCCACACTTCTCCTCCCGAAATAGAAAGTAACTAATTCACCACTAAGTAAGTGAGAAATTACCTAGGATATGTTAGTAATCGAAACAGATACCTTAACATTAAAGAAACCAATGAAATAAGCAGTTGTATAATAAATCATCATCTTATTCAATACGGGATCTCTCTCGTTAGCAGATCTGGTTTTGATGATTCTGGCTGAAGTCATCCTCAGCAATGCGGGATCTGAGGTTGCCAACTGCTAAGGGCTTATTAAGGTGATAATAAAGGTTTTCAAGCAACTCTTAGGTTTTTTAATGCATCTAGAAAAAATAATATATTTGACTGAAACTAAATAAAAATAAACTTTCTTCTTTTTCTCTCACAATGGGTCATCGCATCATAGCTTTCTCATACAAGGGCATTATTTGTTGCCATTCTTGAATAAAGTGCAATATTGTTCAAGACATCATGTTAATGATAATTTTTAAAATATATTATGCAGATCCCAAATCCCAAGTTCTGGCCAGGACAAACCCAAACTTACATTTCTCCATTTTTTTTTAACTTGGCTCCTGATAACCCAGTTTATCCCTAGAGACGAGAGAGGCGCCAGAAAGCAGTGAAGAAATAAGGATGGTGACCAGGGGTGGAGGTGACAAAGGCAGACTGAGCAGAGTTTCCTCAGACGGGGGAAATGCAGAGAACCCCTTGCCTCTTGAGTCCATTACAGAAAAGCATGAAATAGGAGTGACAGAATCAAAGTAGCCTAGCTATTTAGGAAGACGTAGACAAGACACCTAGATTTTGGAGGAGGATATATCTCAGAAGAACGGGCAAGAAACTGTGGAGCAGTGGGTTGAAAAGAATGAAACTCTTAACACAGCATTCAGTATCTGTCTCCTCCCTTCCCTTCCTCCTGTTGGAAACACTATTTATTTTCAGACTAAACTAAAGGCTCTTTAGTGATCACCAAAACAAGAACACGGTTAAGTGTATTTCAAAGAGATGCAGCGTCCAGATTTCTATAGGACAGCTCTAGGCCTTGTCATCAAAGCAAATACACTCTACTGTAGTCAAAGTACCTGGAACAGTAGTGATGACAGCTTTAAAAAATGCTGAATACACGCTGTGTGCCAGGCTGCGTGCCAACTGTTTTAAATGTCGTGTCTTATCGTATACTCAAATACTATTATTTCCACCTTTTTGCAGAGAAAGGTTCTGAGAAGCAGGGAATTAAAGTAATTTGCTTGAAGTCACACACCTGTAAGTGGCAACACCTCATCAGCAACGTCTGTCAGTCCCTGTGTCACACTGTCCCCTGCAGGGCGGTTGGGGTTGAACAAATCACAAACTGCATGTCCTCCAAGAAGGCAGAAGGGTATCCATACTTATCTAGTGCTTCCAATGTGTGACCACCCACACACAGTATTTCATTTAATTCTTGATTCCTGGGGGGAGGCATTATTATCTTCATGATACAGTTAAGAAAAATGAGGCTCAGAAAGATTAGCAGTTGACCAAGCCAGTAGACACGGAAAGATGCCAGCCGAGGCATTATAAATCTGGTAATGCTGCCTAGGAATCAAGTTACTTCTAAATTAGCATCTGAAAAAATATTTGCCCATATAAAATGCCAAGATGTCTGGCCAAATTTCAGTCCATTTGTGAAATACCTAGACATTTTAGTTGCTTAGAAACTCAATATAAAATAACTTCGTAATATGGCACCTAAAAACATCAATGCAGTATAGCTTACACTCCCAGATACATAATGTCCTCCCTGATTACATTGATCTCATCATGTCTGCACCACCGTGCAAATAAGACAATTATATCTCAAGGCACATAGCAGTCACTGTTGTCCCTAAATTCACAGGCAAAAGCTGTGTTGTCTAAGCTGTATTCTGAAAGTCTCCTCATTTGGTTTAAGGTGAAGGGGAAACATTCCCTCTCATACCTGGCAGATGGGTATGGGAAAAAGGAGAAACTGACTCATCGAGCGCTTTCTCCATGAAGTCCTTACTGCCGGTCCTGGAAATAAACTTGCCTTCTTACAATTCCCTGACAGCAGGTGATGCACCAACACACCGCTTGCATCTGTACCCAGCCCTCTCCAGGGGGTGCCCAGAGCTTCAAGAAGTCTCACACAGGCTGTGCCCCACATGCACAATTCCAGGGTGCACTGTTCTCTTGCACCATGACTCATTTGAATGGTTGCACATATGACCATGGATTCAGTGACCCTATTAGCACATGTTTTATCCTCTGTCTCTATAACCTCTGCTGAAATTAAACAGAAAAAAATCTGTTTCACTTACACCCAGGTATGACTTTCAATACTCCAAAGAGCTGCCACTAAGCCTGGAACATCAAGTATTGCATATGTTCGTTAAAAGAGTGAACACTCAAGAGAGACGATGTTATAGGAGAAACCAATGAAATAACTGGTGATGTTCAAATCCAACACAATAGGACTATGGAAAGTATTAAGGTCATTAAGCATCTAACAGCTTGTATGAAAAAAAGGGATGGATTGGAGTAGCTCTATGGGAGGTAATTAGAAGTTATGAAACATTGTTTAGCTTAATGAAAGTACAACCTTTCCAGAAGCAAACAAATAACTCAAAACCCTATCTCAACAACCTCATGAGATCAGACACTCTTTCTACCCGTTGTACAGAAGGAACATCCAAAAATGGAATGGACAATAAATATTCACAGTAGGAAGTTTCTTTACCTCTAGAAGTGATGAAGGGAATCAGAAATTCTCTGTAGGAAACTTTTACAGAGTTATAGGGAAGCACGTGGAATATAAGACTTCTAGGAAACTCTGTGTTTGAGTGAGGGAGCTGAAACTATGCCAATCCCTGTAAACCTCAAGCAGTCCTGGAGGAAGGAATTCCGAACGCTTCCTTCCTCGAAGAAGGTTTTATAAGGTGTTTGGTCCAACACTTACATCTACACATCAAAAGTCTCCCTTGGGCCTTATGTAACTAGCCAAAAGATACAGAATCTGTATTTCAGTAAATAACTGTGGTTACTTCAGTAAAGAATCACAATTTGAAAAGTGAGTGGGAATAAAAATAAAGAAAATGCTACTGTATATATGAATGAGTTCACTGACCTCCACTACAAAAGAAGTGTCTGCTCTAGAATGTTCTTCTTCTTTGTTATGTTCTTAAACCAGGAATCAAAAAACCAAAGAGGGAAGAAAAAAATAAAGCACTAAGGTGTGGCAGTCTATCTAAAATCAGCTTTTCCTGGGCCCAGGCATTTGCTGCCATCTAGAAATCTCTTCTAAGATTAACACATCTTCTGATTTGTCCCACGAAGCTGAAAAGGGAGTTGTTTTTGGTGAGATGTCTAATTTTTCTATAACAATACTGAGGTCAAGCAAAATGTACCTGTGATCAGACCATTCATTGCCTGATGGCTTCCAGTTTATGACTAAAGGTTTGGGCTCTACTAATCTGGAAATCTTGGCCCTCAGAGAAGAGCAAGAAGGGTGGGAAGGCCACACATGCATTTCTGTCTCCCTGTGAAGGAGCAGGTACCTCTTAGCAACCGAAGATAAAGACAAGCGGAAAGTGTTCTAGGAACGGTCTGAAAAAGGCTGGGCTGGAGCACCAGAGGCTTCTCCATTGTCCTGCTGGGACTCTGGCCTGAGAGATCCTCTCTCAAATGAAAACCAAGGCTTGGAAGGCACTGCATCCTGTGGCAACCCCAGCCTTTATATGTGAAGAACAGATTTCCCTTGAAGGCAACATGAAGAACCTCTCAGGCCTGAAGAGAAAGCGTTCTTCAGTCAGATCTTAGGAGTGTAGCCAAGTTAGAAAATAGAGTGAGGACCAGGAGAACTCATGGAAGTTTTTAACCCTTGGATTTTTTTTTTCAGACTGGGGAAAAAGTCATATTTACTATATAATTTCAAGTGTATTTCCCTGAAAAAGATATAATTCTTCAGTACATAGCACATCTGAGTCAACCCTGTTTTTAGATGTAATCGCTGACAGCTTTTTTATATGGATTTAAATTTTAATATAAGTTTAATTACTCAACAAAGCACTAGAAGCACCAAAAAAAGAAAAAAGAAAAATTAATAGGCACATTTGTGTGGAGGATGTGTTTTAGGAGAAGAGAAAAAGAAAAGTATTTGAGATGTATTTAGATTTTGCAGGCAAAAGGCATAATACGTAGATATGATCATCTATTTTATAGTCATGTATGTCCCTTAAAATTATAGCCAAGTTACAGAGAGGCAGTCATTATGGTTTTCTAAAATGAGAAGAAATGTGATCAGCAGCACCAGGGTTTATACGTTGTTTTTCACTTAGCTAATGCCTGACACAAACAGCTATTTGAAGAAATCCATCAACATGGAGCCACAGCCACATGATGACATGGCCGGCCAAGGCAGGACAGATGGCGTCCAGCCTGCACTGCCTCCCACACAAATGGGTGTCAAACAAGGTCGTCAGCAGTTGCCACGCCGTCCAGCTTCCCTTATGCAGAGATTGTCAGCGAGGCAGCAAGAGCTGTGAACACCTGGGTGATGGTGCAGCTGCTGTCCCCAGAGCTGTTTGCACTCAGCAGATTGCTGACCCCCAGGAACATCTTTGGGACAGCCCAGCCCAAGTACCTGAGTGCTAATGACCATGGACTGGAAGTTCGGACATCTAAGGACACACAACTGGTTGTCAATCAGGTCTGAAATCTGGGACCACTGCGCAGGCTGACAATTAGCCTGAATAAAACTCAGGTGATGTTTTTAGTTGCCGCAGGCAAAGCAGGCAAGCAACCAAAAATTACCATCAATGGTGTGGAGTTAAAAGCCCTATCCAACTCCTACTGCCTATGTAGCGTGCTCTCTAGTGACAGGTCCTCTGCTTTGCTTTTCTGTGGTTCTTTGAGCAACCACTAGTACTGGAGCTCATTATTGGAACAAGGAGTAACAACCTGTAATAATAAATCCAGCTTATTTGGGGGAATGTGACAGACAGGATTTGTGCTGATGAAGCATCTGATTACACACAAAGACCAAAGTGCAAGACTTCCCTGCTGTCGGGTCTGTTTTGTTGATGTGGGACTCAGTTCATTTCCATTACCTCCTGGAACAACCCTAACTCCACCCTGAATGAAACATGAAAGGACAGCTTGGTAACCTTGTCGAGGAATAGAGCTACTAATCCACAAACTGACTTAATATTTGACCAGCTTTTTTGCCAACTGGAGTGTCGGTTCAACAGCCAGGGAAGTAGTGAAGTTTTGCAGAAGTGCTTAAGAAGTCTACAGAGATTGTAGTCCATTGCATAGATTGCAAATATTCTGACAGTGTTTATATGACAACTGATCTGAATGTCTGCAAATTTAGTGGGATGGAAAGTTTAATTTCTGGCACTATTTGGTTTCTTTTAGCAGCAAATACTTCAAGTATAATCTATATAAAATCCAAAGATGATTAAAAGGAAAAAAAATGGTAGGATGGAATTATGGGTATACACTGCTGGTAGTTTTGTTTTCTGAAATTTAGAAAGCAAAAAAAAAATCTTGGAGTTTCCTTTCTCTCTTTCACTCTTTTATTTTTCACTATTCTTGTCAACTAAACTATGTTCATTGGAATAACAATAATTTCAACACCAATGCACCCCAAAGGACATATATACAAGATAATGTATTTGACTGGTCCAATTATTTCTTGAACAGAAATCACAGACTATGAAATAACCTAATTCTGTGCATTGACATCAATAACCTTAGAAATACAGATTTACAATATTGCCTGGTTTAGGGCCCAATCTTAATTCATGCAGTAAACATTTACCAAGTTTAGCTAGGGTAGGGTTAGTATTGTTGTCTCAGTGTCACCTTGCAAACTGGTTTTGCCCTGCAATCAAAGAGACCTTTGAATAAAAAAATCGAAATTCTCATTTAATCACCTGAAAAGGTCTACAAGGTATATAGAACCTCAATCTGATGATAAATGGTCTTACATTTTCAAAAGGAAGTTTCCATCAGGAATTTTTTGGCAAATATTTCCACAGCTTGGTTAGAACTACTAACTCTAACTCGTCACTTCCTCACGGCAACCGGAAACTGAAAACTACCAGTTCCGGTAAAGCTCGGCCTTCATCAGACACTGCAGGGTTACAGCTGGGCAGTAATTTCTGTCATTTCTAGGTCTCAGAAATATCTACGGGTTGCGGTTAGCAGGCCCAAGAAAGAAAGGGAGTGCAGGAAAGAGGGTGCTGTAGGAGCAATTGACTGAGTAGAAAATCCTGGAGAGAAATTTGCCCCCTGGAAGATAATTGTACTCGATAATTGGCCCTGCGCTTGTCACAGGACAGGTGTGCGTGCGATGGGATCCTCACTTTTCTCCACTGTGAAAGTTGGCAGAATCAAAATGGAGCCATTTTTGCCAACCCTACCAAAACAAATAGGAAAGGAAGCTGTAAGGTTGTGAAGAAAAGGTTCTTTCTCATGACTGCTGGTAGTCCCTATGACAAAAGACAGCCAGAACCACAAACTTACAAGGATCACCACAACCTCATAACAAAAGTACCTCTGCTATATCTGCCCAGGAACTGCTAAGCCTTGGATCAGTGCCATTCTTGTTATGAGCTATTCTAATCAAAGGTTACTGCTTCAACTACCTGAGGCACTCATTCTTATCTTAAAAACGTCCCCACGTTTGAACCTCTTTGAGTACACCCACAGTTCCCCATGACACTTGTTTTCCTATTGCAACGCCAGATCCCCACCCCAATCTGCATGCTTTGCAGAAACTCTGTTTTTATTTAGGTTGACAGCTGTAATACTAATTTGTGCTCATATTGCATTTTGAAGAGCACGAAGTAAATTTACACACATTAACTTACTTGATCTTTATGACGCCTTTTGCAGAAGGGTGCACAATTTCAAAGTTATGTTTGGAAACATCCAGTCCTAGTGGTTAGGTGCATATAATCTTAGGTCTAGCATGTTGTAGAACACATAATCCGGATCTGCGGATTCCAAGACTCTCTTTTTCCTTTTCTGTTCTGAGCCACACGTATTCAGTAATGTGTACCTAATCATTACCTATGTTATTTAAAGAAAATATCTTCACTCTCTTCATACTTTCGATGATTAATTATGATCTCCAGGAGGTTTCCGCTCTTGTTTGTGCCTCTGTTTTCCCTGGTTCTCATCTTGTAAAGTGTTACATATCTGACATTCAAAGAGCTATGATTAAAAGTTCTCTACATCAGATCTGAGCTTTTTAAAGTTCCCTTTTAAACAAGGCATTTCATCCTGGGCCTTGCTTTACCTTCGGGTGGTCTGGCTCAAATACCAGACACAATTTTCATTGTGCCTGAGAGCTGGAAAGAAACACTTATGTGGCGAGAGCTATTATTGTGCTATTGCCATTCAGAGGTGTTGATTTTGTGCTCTACATCTTTCCTATATTCTTAACTTGATGCCTTATCTTGAATTTTTATTTCACTTTAATCGTTTTGTGAATTTGAAGTCTTCCTTTTACTTTGGCAATTTCAGTTGGAACACTGTATTTGGGGAAAAGTGTTCATAGAAAAACTGAAGGTTAAATCAGCTTTATTCTGTAAACAGGGCCTAAATTATCATCTCCTTCCCTTAACAACCCAATTAATATGTTAGAGCAAAGCTGAAAAGCCAACGAGAGATAAAAAGATAGAGCTAGTGCGACACCTGCTGGTAAGAAACAAACTGCATTTCGTCAGCCTCAACACATTTCAGACAATAGCTCTCTTGAATAGATTTTATCCTTTCAAACCCATCTTTTGTGAATACCTACTATGTCTCAGGCCCTGTGACAGACACTGAAATGATGGGTAGTGAAAGATATGATCTTTACATTCAATCATCTTACAGACTCCTAGAGAAAAAAAATAATCTACATATCCACCTGTAGACCCTTACAGTCAAGTATGCCAGGCTGGGGTGGTTATGTCTATAGTACTCTGGGGTCCCGGGGGAGGACTACATCTCCTGGTTCACAGAGAAGGTGTTGCTGAAGTCTTGAATGAGATTTTTATGAGGCCACAAGGTAAAAAGTGGGGGCAAACCCAGAGGAAGGCGCCCACACTGGAAACAAAAGGAACAAGGTGTGCGTAAGTATGAGAGGCCATGGTGTGCGCTTACCGACTGGAAATGACTTCAAGTTCTTTGTTCTAGGCCACAGGAACCATTGGAGAGGGTGAGCAGGACAATGATGTCATCAGATTTGCTGGTTAGAAAAATCACCCTGACTGTGAAGGGAGGGAGGGAGGCTCAGCTAGCTGAGGTCAGGGGGTAAAATGGAAGCTCTTAAAAAAGCACTGGAGAGGCGTGTGGCTGAATAAGGGCAGGGAATGTGGAATACAAAATAGACTTCCATTTTGGGGAAGAGGATAGCCAACATTAGAGCACGGGCAGATGGAGACTCTGAGAAAGATAACGCAGTTTTTAAAGATCCTTTAGTCTTATATAGTTACAAATGGAACATTAAAGAAAGAGAAAGAATTAGTCAAGGTGAAGATGGACCAGAGTCTGAGGAGTAGGTGGTTTCCACTTACAGAGCTTTGCTTTTTAAAAACAAATGAAGTATATGTGAGGAAAAAACATTTGGAAATGGGCTTTCAGTTTATTTGTGAATAGAAAACATAGTAATCTTAAAAAAAAAGAAAAATATAATTTAAAAGTTATAAAATGGAATACTACTCAGCCATAAAGAATGAGAAACTAGAGATATTTATACCTAGGTGGATGCACATTGAGGCCGTACTCTTAAGTGAAATTAATAAGTCACACATGTGTAAGTACCGAATAGTTTCTCTAGTGTGAAAAAGTAAAAGTGTAAATAAGGATTAAATTGTATAATTGACATTGTGTAATAGAAAGAAAAGCCTAAAAGAGTAGAGGAAGTGGGAGGGGTAGGGGAAGGTAAAAAGGGAAAAGAAACAAATTTGTGAAAAAGAAAAGCATGGAAACCAAGTCTTTGTAAACAGTGAGGGGAGAGGGGTTGAGGGGAGGGTTGGGGAATGGGGAAAAATAACCTGATAAGTCATATAAAGGTGCAAGATCCCAATGATGAATGTAACCATGCTATACATCTAATGTACCAATAAATTTAGTAAAGATTATAAAAACAAAGAGAAAGTTCAGCTTTTTATTGCAGATATCTCTCTTGTCTTTGGATGTGGCTTTAGGAACGAGTTAAAACATTGTACATCCTAATTGCTCCACGAATTCAAGCACACAATTTTATAAACCAAATTTGGAGACTTTCAAAATACATCAATTAAAAAAAACAAAAACCACTGGAAGCAACATCTGTTTAGAAATGAGGGCCCACTAATAGTGATTTGTATCAAGAATGTATAAGTATCTCAGTTAAAATCACATCCAAGGTCCTTGGGAAATTTGGATCACTGTAAATTTTATTTTCAAAGAAACCTTAAATGAATCCAGGAGTAGGGGTGCACATCTATAATTCCAGCACTCGAGAGGCTGAGGCAGGAGGATCGCTGTGAGTTCGAGACCAGCCTGGGCTACACAGTGAGTTCCAGCTCAGTCTCAACTACATAGTGAGACCCTGTCTCAACCCCCCAAAATGTTTAAATGAACATCTATAATTATAAGTTGAGAGGTTAAATAAAATGAAAAAGAGACCATGCTTTCTGTTGGCACCAGGGTAATTCTAAGGAACATGTTTTGGCGTTTGAGTATCAGGCAAGGACATGCACTTGCTCTGATTTATTCATTCATGGCTATTGAGTACAGCTTGTATGTACAAACTACTGTGAGAGAGAAAATATTAAAAATAATATGAATCCCTTGCTTTCCAGAAACAGAAAGCCCATTTATTAAAGATATGTGTGTCTACCTCACATATGTGTACACAAAACACACACACGTATATTCGTGTGTGCGTTTTGTGTAGCCAAGCTGGCCTTGAACTCGGGATCACCTGTGTCACAGTTCCGTATTCCATGTATAACCCATGTGGGGTCACAGAGAGGCACTGCTACACCAGACTGACTACTGCAACCACTTCAGCAATGGTGTCCACCTCCTGAAGGGTGAGGATGTATTCTAGAAACACTTCATTTACAGCTGTCTTCTTTATTACACATACTTGTCCCGTAACAGTTTAATAGTAAGAACCGATTGCTTAATTCAAGTCATTTTTATAGAAGGTTGCACTTGTAAAGAATAATCTTATGCCTCTAACCATCTATATCATACTACCTGCTGATATCACCTCACTTCTTTAACCAAGCACAGTAAAACCCAGACATCCCTTGGTTAAAAGCCAAGTTCCATTCCTGCGACTGTTTTGTCAAGTGAGTCGGCCACTAAATGAGGAACTGTACGTAGCATGTACATTATGATATTCAGAACAAAGAAATGCTCAAAGAAAACTCCAGCTCGATGGCTTTGCATTTACTTGTATCACTCTCACACACAGTACTGCATTGCACAACAGGACATAAAACTACAGGACTGCACAGTACAATCAACAAAACCTCCAGCCCTGTACTGTGGGAGAAGCCGCTCGATCCTGTCTCACAAGGCTGCACTGCCGCACACGTTCCTGTGCTGCAGTGTGGTCGTGAGTTTGAACAGTCGTTAAGCAGGTAGGTTGTTAAACAAAGCATATCTGTATAACTTATAAAACTTACAGAAGAGATCAGGTTATTGTTAAATTAACAGCCAAAAATTATGAGCACACACAAACACATGTGTATGCGTATATAAATAAACATCCACTCTATTTTAAACCACACATAAAATATATATTGCATATGGCATGTTGAAAAGTGCAGTAAACTTTTAAAATTTTTATTAAATTGAAGAAACGCATTGCCATGGATGTCCCTCCAAATACACTCCCGACCCCGCCTGCTCGCATCCTCTTGCCTCTTGCTGACGCAGCTCTGTAAGTCCTCTTTCATTACAGGCTTTAGTTGTGCTATCCTGGCTGCCTCGTGTCCTCCATGTATTCAAAACGTCTACCTTTAAGGGTCATCCTGACCTGAGGAAGAACCAGAATCATACGGTGCCAGATGCGGGGAATAAGTGGAGAAAGAGCCCGTGACGTTCATCCGCACTCGCTTCTCCGTGGATGACGCTCGGCGGCAGCGTCTGCAGTCTTTTTTGTCATACATACTTTGTAAGCACACCTATGACAAAAGGAGCTCCAGAACTGCTTCAGAAAGTGGCAAGAGCCATGAGATAAAGCTGTTGGAAATGAGGGGAGTATTTTGGCAGCGGGTTAATGGCAACGTGTCTTTTTCAGTAATGATTTTTAAAATCTAAATATTTACTGTATATTTTGAATACTCCTTGTATACTCACATATACAACCGTAAAACTGTTTCAGTTAACACAATGTTCCACAAAAGCAATAACAGTGTTCTTAAAAAAAAACAAAGTACACATTTATGTTATCATAATATATTAAAAAGGATACAAAATAATAAAGATTCAAACATAAAGTGACTTAATGTGTTAAACCTATCACCTGGCACTCCATATCCTGTGCTAACTGGCAAGCTGATTTATTCTTACTTACAAATACATTTGGTAAAAAAATAAACTTATATTTATTCTGAAGTCTATTTTTGAGTCATCTGCTTAATGCCTACACATGTATTTCAGAGGCAATTTTAAATGCCATCAGGTGGTATTTATTTTTGGAGTATGACATCAATCTAAATGAATGTTAAGAAATGAGAAAAGGGAAACCATATAAAATTATATTTTGTATAAGAACCCACTTTGAGTAGATAATCTTGACTTCTTCATCAGAGTGCTGACACATCCTCATGCACAAAACAATGAACTTCCAAGAGGGACATATAAATAAGTAATAAATAATACTGACAGACGTGTGAGGTGTTTTGGCCCCATATTAATTCTTCAAAGGAGAAACTGTCCGAAACTGGCACCCACAAGCTGTGACAGGCTGTTCAGGCAGCCAACTCCATTAAAATACAGATGATGCTAATTTCTCTTTTGATGTTAAAAAATAAAACTACTCTAAATGCACATAAACATTTTGGTGTAGGTAACTATCCCTGGAAAGACGGTTTAGCATTAAGCTTTGATTCTTATAGCCATACAAATGTCACCATTAGTTTAACAGAAATGTTTACTCGGTTTTGAATAAGATCACACAGACATGAGTGAGCCAATGGATGAATAAGTCAGTCAATGGACGGATGCATGAGTTCAACTCAGTGAAGGCGTTTCCACTAGATTACATTTCTCCTCAACACAACATTCTGCCTAAAACACTTCCATCTCTCACTGGATGATCTGAGAGGCCTCATAGTGGTCTCCTAAGGTCTGTTCTCTGCACAGCTGCCAGTGGTCTTGATACAACCCCCTGAGGTCATGTATTTCCTTGACACCTGCCTACGGCTGCCTGGGGTTACTAGCACTGGACTTGCTAGTGACTGGATCTCACAGTCTTTAACTCAACATCCTTCCTTTATAGCAAAAGCTGGAAAGCCAAGTTCTACAGTAAAATTTGCTTCTCCCAGTTCCGGACTCCCAAGTAAGATTTTAAAGACAAGAGCTAAGCAGAACGTCTTCCTGCCATTTGGCCACTGCTGCCAGCAGGCAGAGTGGTGGAGACACTGGATTCTTGGGCAGTGCCGCTCTGATGTCCAGTAATGGATTCCAGGGTGGCAGGAAGTGGATGTAGCTGCTGGTGGTTTACTGATCCTTGAATGGCAGCTAGAAGGCCCCCCCAGCTCTCCATTTGCTAGATAACAGCACTGCCCTTGGGAATGTGTTTCAAAGGACTGTTCTAGGAGTCACTCATTCCTCTACCCTTTGTAGTGAGGCCCAAACACCTACTCTGTGTAATGTTCTGCTTGCAATACCCAAGTGTCTTTATTTCTATTTCAAATGCTAATGAATACACTTTCTGTCTAACTCCGAGTAAAATTCTAGATATTTCCCTTGAAAAAGGTGCCTTGCTACCTTGCTGACATCATGTTTACTACCCTTCCTCTCCTTCAAACTACCCAGGCACAGCAGCTCTTTGCTCTTCCTGAAATACGTCAAACGTGCTCCTTCCTTATGGCCTGTGCACTTTCTATCCACCTAGGAAACTTTTCATCCGAGTGTCTAGCCACATGGTTGCCTCCCTCATTTCCCTTAGGTCTCTTGTTTAAAATTCACCCAGGAGAGGAGGAAGAAACGTCCCCAGACATGGCTACATAAAATGGTAACTGCTGGTAATACTCTTACTTTTTTCCTCTTCTATATCTTTGTGTGTAGCTCTTTTCACCACCATTGAACAGGTACTTTCCTGTTTGTGTGCTTATAATCAGTCTCTCCATTGACATGAAAATTCTATGAAACAGAAACTTGAGCAGAGATTTATAACCTACCTGCAGAATAATGTCTGGCTCAGAGCAGATGTTTAAGGAACACTTGTTAAATCAGTAATATTTACTTGAGGTATTTATGACAATTTTCAGTTAGATTAGGAAGCCAGAGACTGTCACAGTTTACTGAACACTTGCTATGTCATAGGAACTATTCTCTTCCTTTCAGAAAATAAATATCGACAGGCCCATCCTGAATAAACAGAATAATGGGAGCAAGGCAAGTCAATAGGTAGTTGCAATCCATTCATTAAATCAATTTTTATCTGTTTACATTTAATAAAAGGAACCAAAATTTTTCAAATGTTTTCTGTGTGAAGCATTGTTGAAAGTCATAAGAAGGCTTACTTAATAAATTTGTAGTAAAAATAGAATAAATATCTATTATCCCTGATTTGCATCCAAGAAATCTGAGTCTCTCCCCAGTTAAACTGTTGGAGCCCAACCTTACCTCACCTTCAAAAGATGAAGATGAAACCCAATTTCTATTTGACATTCTTATGATATTTACAGGAAAATAAAGCCATCTCTCTTCATTAATAGGCTCAGAGAAGCCTTACCAGTAGAAGTAACATGTAGGGTAAATTTCACAAGGAATATGGCGGAATTAGCGGACGCCTGGAAGTCAAGGCCTACCTGCCTGAGCTAGTGGCATGTGTAAAGTGTTGTGGTATGATCATTTCCATAAAAATAAAACACTGGTGTTTTGTGCCTTTGTCTTTCTTTTATTAAACACATCAACTCTGGCTTTCTCAATTCATTATTAAAATAGATAAAAAATACATATGTGCATGCATGCACGCACACACACACACAAACATATTATAAACAATGATAGAATCAGTCAAGATGTGTTATGACTCAGCATGTGAAGTAAATAATCAGCATGAAAGATTTAGATGTAAACACAAGATTGAGAAAGATAGAGCATTTTGAATTTTAACAAAAGAGATATGATTGCCTATAAACAACATTTTCCATTTATAGTATATAATTAAATAACTTCTGTGGCAATTAAATTACATGCCAATTAAATAGAATTGCAAGCTTTAATGTAACAAGTTAAAACAAGTGGAAGTTATTGAACTACATCAGTTTCTTTTTTCCTACTAAGTTGAACTGACGTTTTAAGAATTAATACTGACCTATGTTATATACTCTCAGTATTTAGAATATAACTTTGAATTAGGCTGTTAAAAGTTTTGAAGGTAAATAATTAAATAAGGTTAAAAAAGTAGACTTTTATTTCACCCAAAAAAATAATAAATGTAAACAAATGTTTTACTGAAATGGGTTCCCTTCTTCTAATTCCACATTTTTTCTCTTAGCCATTGTAAGTGAAGTTCTCTTGGAAGCAAATGGCAGATACTCAAAGGTAAGATTTGATAACACATTAAGCCAAATTTCTCATACTTGATCCAATATCAAATATCAATTTCTTATTCTACTGTTAATGTGTAAGCCCATGTACATAACTCCATAGGTTTCCTGGCACAATTTAAGTTTCAAATTAAGTATACACATTTACATATATAGGAATACATACTGAAGTTGAGAGAAAATTTTGGAAGTAGGAAAATCTGACCCAGGGCCGGGGATTTAGCTTAGTGGTTCTACCGCCTGCCTCGAAAGCAGAGGACCTGAGTTCGATTATCAGTAAAAAAAAAAAAAAAAATCTGACCCATCTTCATAATCTTTCACTCCTAAAACATTTGAGTGCCTGGTTTGTACCAACAATGTTCTAGTTCTTATCCCGTACATCAAGTTGCTTTAAGAACCCATGCAAAAGGGGAGTGTACCTCAGCTGTATAGTAGATGTCCCGGCGTCCTTCGCCAGCACATGACATGCTCACGAAAGTTAAATTGAAAGATGAAAACCGTCACATCTCCTGATTAGCAACTGCTTGTCATATTACATTTCTCTCCTCCATTTTGTTTCCTATTGTGTGGTTTAGATCAACTTGCTTTCACTCATGGTTTGATCGACACCTGAACGGCCCCTCCCACATTCCACTTACTTTCGGGGTCGGGGGGCGTCTTGCTCATCGTCTAAACATTGCAACAAAGAGGTGCACAGATCATCGTAAAGCTCATCAAGTGATGGATTCTCAGTCTTGCTCGAAGAACGGGTAATAAATGGGCAGCGAATGTCAGCAGCAGCAGAAGCGGCAGGAAAAGACTCACACAAGAGAGCAAATCAGAGGAGGGTGGAAGAAGATGCTAAGTTTTCCTATTGACAAGGGTTTGAGGGTGGGAAGTGAAACGGTGGAAAAGCTGCAAGCTGGAAAGAGGCCGGGGGTTTCATCCAGGATGAAGCTTCAACAGTGGCTTTTGTAGAAAGATGGTGATTCAAGATAACTGATGGTATTCTAGTGAGCAGCCTGGGCTTGGTGGAAGGGCTGTGAGCACCGGTCACACCACTGGCCTGAGGATATAAGAGATCCAATAGACGGCCTGAATTTGGACAAAGAGATCAGCTATAATTACAGTGAGGAAAAATAACTGCTATGGTCTGACTGTTTCTGTCCCTCCAAGTTCATATATTAAAATCCGAACTCCCCAGGTAATGACGCTAGGATGTGGAGGCCTTGGGAGGTGATCAAGGTATGAGTCCCCAGAGAAGTAGCCTTGTGTTCTACCTTGTGAGGCCACAGCCAGAAATCACCATTGGTAAAGAGAAAAGATGTCCTCACTGGACAGAGTCTGCTGTCACCCGGACTGTAAAATCCCCAGCCTCCAGAAAGGTGAGAAACCAATTTCTGTTTATAAAGCTGACTAGTCTAACATGTTTTGTCTTGGTAGCCAAATTGGACCGAGGCAATGAGTGCAAGCTTTTTCTGCTCTGAAAGCTACTTTCCCCATCTCTGGTCCTCTTAGGCAAGTATACAGTACAACCTCAATTTTCCCAGCCCTCACCTCTCAGGGCTATGGACTAGGGCAAATGAGGTTGCTGCATTGCAAATGCTGCTATTTCAGTGACTGGTATCCTTAAAGTTCTTCTCCAAGTACCTTTGGGGCGCTCAGACTGTCTAGAGCAAGACAATTTTCCTTGGTCTTGCAGCTGCTAAGCCTGGCAAGCAGCTGCTGTTTCTACTGTCCAATACAGCCTGGGCCTGGGGACAAGGAAGATGGAAGAAGTGAGAATAGCTCCCAGATGTGTCGAACTACATATACGATGACTTCCTTTACTCAGATAGAAAATATGGAAAGTGGAACAGGTTTGTTGTCGGCCAGACTTCGATTTTGGACCTACTAATTTTCAGACTTTTGTAGAGTATTCAAGTGATGGCCAGTGGTCAGTGTAATAGATGGATCTTATGACCCAGAGCAGGCTGGGAGTAAAGGTTTGAGGGCCATCAACACATAGGTGCGACTGAGACCTGGACTCAGGTGTCAGCCAGGGTCCTGTACAAAAAGGAAAGAACCGGAGATTAAAGGACACCAACATTTAGGAGGTGCCTGGAAGAAAAAATGTTTGCAAAAGAAACTTAGAAAGGTTCAGGGTATCAGGAGAATGTTATTTAAGAAGTCAAGATGGTTAAGAGAAATTGAGATGTTTATATTTTTAAGGAGAGAATGAAGGTACAGGGCTTTGTTACAACCTACAAGGGAAAGTTCATGAAGAAGCCAGAACAATGGGATTTGGAGAAATTGGGTACAGTAAAGAGGAGTGTCACTTCTAAAGAAACAAGAGAATAGGGCAAAGGGAGGCAAATAAATTTGTAAATGTAAACAGGGTTATTATTTTCTTTGCTGTGAGAAAAGAAATCTAGACAAATTAGTTAACATTGGATAGAACAAAACTCAGGAGAATAGTGTTTCTTATTTTATTAACCAGCAGACTGACAATAAAAAGGCAAAGAATTCCAGCAATTTAAGAGTTTTCACTTATGTGGAAATGTAGTTTGATAGGCATAAAATGCAACATTATCTTAGAGGCAGTTAGAAGCTATAGTAATAGACCTATAAACAAGATTAAGTGAAACCATCTAATAAACTCAAAACCTACTTTGGGATGAAAGGAATTGCAAGACATGTAAAAACTCAAATTACACTGATGCACTGTGAGACCAGCATAGTGTTAATTCTTAAGGAAAATAATATTTCACCAAGTAATACATGGGTTCAATTTTGTTAAGAAGTATTGGTCTCACCTACTAAAATTGTGTTGATTAGAAATGATGCTGACAATTGGATTGGATTTCAAAGGTGAAGTTGCGATCAAAATAAACACCAAAACAAATTGATAAACTCAAGTTCATCTTGGATTTTATATCAAGTAGTTCAGGCTGATAGTTCATTATTAGAAATGTAAACACAAATTTCTCCCCAGGATCAGATAGTTCTCCTCATCAAAAGAATACTGTACCTTTATCAAATAAAATGGAGTATTTTCAAAGAATTATTTATTGTTTAAAAAACACGAGTCCAAATAACTGTGATCTGCTCAGTGTAAATTGAACACAAATACACTACAATTTTTTGCAGAGCATGTCTGAAGAATAAAAAATACATTATCAGCACAAGTAGGAATTAGATCTGAATTTACAGACATCTAATTATAAAGAATTTAAGGAAAGATAAATGCAAGTATTCTCAGATTTAGTTATTTATTTTTATTTTTGATAGTGTTTTGATTTTGCTAATATTTATCATTTAAGAAAGTGTTTCTCTTAAACAAAAGTTACCTATTAATTTATCAGGAATAACTTTTCATTAAAAATATTTTTAAATAATTAAAAAATAAGTGTTGAGGAAAAATATGTATAATCCCTACACCAAGGCACAATATTTTGATAAATACCCTCCAATCATCTCTTGGTAATGCGTAAGCAAACACAATAATATAGAAGTGTAAATACACTACACACATTCTATATCTGCTTCTTACACCTAATATTTGAAATAATATGCCTTGAATGTCTTCTCCAAGTCAGAAAGTAAGGGTCTACTTTATCATTATAATAGCTACAAGGTGTTGGATTATATGGACGTATTAGCATTTTAATGACTCAAATGATGAAAATTTAGGTTGTTTCCAATGTTTTACTATGATAAGCAATGCTCCAGTGAAAAATAATTTTGACATGTGCCCTTATAGACATGTCAATCTCTTTAGGATAAATTGCTATAGTGGAACTAATAGGTTAAAGGAAATCCACATTTTTCATTATAAATTACATTGCCTATCTATCTTCCAGGACAGAAACAACTTCATATTCCCCTCAATAGTAGGAGTGCCAAGCCCTCCTGCTAATGAGGTTGAATACCCTTTCCTTAGCTTCATATAAATCATCACTCATGTCCACTTGTCTTGTGGAATGTTCTTTATTTGCTAGTTAAGCTAAAGATTTTTCATGGTTAATAATCTTTACCTATTGTTGGAGAGCTTTCTCTACTTTGCTAACTTTGTTCTTTCATAGCTTGGGCTTTTGAATAATTGTGAAAGAGGCTTTCACCTTTCAAGATGATAAACAACATTCTACTGTGTCTTTGTTTTATATAATTTTATTATATTTAAAGTTTGGAACTATCTAAACTTTTTATATTAAAAGTGATATCATATTTTTACTAAAAAGTTAACTAGTCTGCTTATTTAATAATCTCTTTTATGACCCACAAAATAAGAAGCATTTTAACTTTATTTTGTTCCAGTGATCCATTCTCACTGGGGGCAATATGACCACAATGACTCTGGTAACAACTTCTTGGAAAAATTTCCTATCTGCTGGGACTGGCTCTACCTTATTTTCTTTTCTGAATTTTCTTGCAATTTGCCCTTTTTCTCCCTAAAATTTCTTTAGCAATATTTTGTCAAGATTCTAAAAATCCCTATGGAGATTTTGTTATACATTGCCTTGAACTTTTAGATAACCAACAGAGACTCTACGTGAGTCTGACCAAGAATCTTTGAGTATTCCTTTATGCACCCTGGGAAAGTGCTGTAGTTTTCTTTCTAAAAGTCCAGTATGTTTCTTACAATTTTGGTTGCTTATATTTCACTGCTTTTTAAATAACAGTAACAGTACTGTTTCAGCTGTGAATATTTTTCATTATTAATTTGATTTTTATACATTTATTAATCAGCTACCTTTCTGAATTCATTGTTTATTACATTTGTCCTCTTGCCTTTTCCAGGTTTTAATAACGCCAATGCAAATAATGATTCCTCTGTATGTTCCTTTCCAACTCCAATTATGTGACATTTTAAAACCTTAAAGGATAGGCTATGTTATCAGTAATATGACAAAACTGATGTAAATCAGTGTGAAACAGCTCTTTTGTTTATCTCAGAAAAGTTTTCTTTATGACTGCTTTCATCTTTCTGGGATGGTTTTCAAATACACCTATAATCCCAAGGTTGCATTTTTGTTTGTTCTGTCATATCTTTTTCCTGCATAGTTTTGGAGAGTTACCAAGTTTACGCAGGTGGCCGAGTAAATTTTCTGTGTTATGCTCACTTGTACCTCCTTTGGGAATTTGCATTTGGGGTTGTCGTTTGCTGCATATCTCAGGATGCTCCCCTTTTCTCTCAATTCACTTTTTGTAGGACCAGTAAAAATATAGATTTAAAAACTCCGTTGTGTAAGGTGTCACACGACATACTACACAGCTATTATCTTACTTAATTCATTATTTCATACCTACCACCCCCTGCTGGTTAGGAAATTAAGGCTCCAAATGATTAAGTATTTTAGGATCCCATGGCTGGTCAGTAACAGAGCTAGGATTCAAAACCAAGTCTTTTGCCTCTCTAACCCATGCTCTTCACAACTGTATCAGAGAATTTCATGATGCCTGCGGCCCTCTCATCCGTCCCGAAGGGAGCTCAGCTCCTTCCCGATCTATCCCTATAGGGAGGCAGCATAAATACCCTGAATCAGGCCTGCGGTGTGAGCATCTTCCGTTCCAGCTCTCGGGGGATCTGGCTTTGCTCCAGTCAGAGCCGTGTTCTCTGTAATGGTGAATTCTCTCCAGCCTTTGCTACACCCCGGGGACCTCTGCTCTCCATCCATATGCAATGCGCTCTCCGTGGTGACTGCACACCTGTTGGAGTTCTGTTACTATAACAAATTTCTTGGAAAATCAGCTCACAAAAAGAAAAGGCTTATTTTGGTTATTTTGGAAGTTTCAGTCCACAATTGGTAGGGATGGTTGCTTTGGGGCTTGCAGTGAGGCAGTACAACAAAGAAGGGCCTTCCCCTCACCGTGGGAAGCGAAAGACGGAGGAAGAAACGGGTGCCCAAAAATACCATTGGAGGGCACACCCTCAGGGACCTACCCGAGACCTCCCACTAAGTGCTGCCTCATTTAAGTTCCACGGCCTCTGGGGAAAGTCCAACTCTTGGGCTTTGGGGAATATTTCATATCAAAATATAGCAACACCCAAGGTGTAAAGTTCTGTTTTCATCTATAGCGTCACTGAAACTTGAAACCTGCCATTTCTAAAAAGTCTATGAGAACAAAGTTGAAGGAAACCACGATATGGGCATAGATGTGAAACCCCAAATACTCAGATGGTTTCTCAGCAACGAGGACTGTGGTTTTCCACGCAGCATAGTTCCTGTGTCCTGAGTCAAAGACAATGACTAAGTTGAGACTTCTTCCTGTTTACCCTGTAGCTCATTTGGCTCACTAAGTCCAACGATTAATACTAGAATTGGAAATTCCCAATGGATTTTGGCAGAGGGTCTTTTACTTATTTATTTTTTATTTATTATTGTTATTATTATTATTTTATTTATTTATTTATTTATTTATTTATTTATTTATTTATTTACTGGAATGGACCTCAGGGCCTCTTGCCTGCCAGACAAGCACTGTGCCTCAGAGCTACATCCCCAGCCTACTTTACTGTATTATTGCAGTCTTCATGGGTTACCTTTCCATGAAGCTGAGAATGAATAAATGAGGGACTGCTAATATGTGGGCATGTTCAGCACATTCGCACCACACAATGGTTTTGGAATCAGCATTAAACTGACTTATATATACATGGACTGTCCTCGTAGGACGTACAGGGACCAACGTGCACCCAGGTTTCTGGCATGTATTTTCTAGTCCCTTTCTTTGGAGGTAGGGAGTTCTCATAATACGCCATGTGGAATGGTATATTTGTAGTATGACAATTTTAAAATGACACTTTTTAAAAAGACTATACTAAAAATCGTTCACATTACAAAGAGATGCACAGGATTGAGCTGAGGTGTTTTCACCTGCGAAACGTGGCTGAGGCAGCAGAGAGCCAGGTCGGAGTGACCAGATAGATTTTGCTGTTCTTGGAGTTATTGTGCAGAGAAAAAAGTCTTCGTGAACTTTGGAAACCTCCTGGCACACATATCACCCATGCTTTAATAATGCAGTTAAGGACATTATAAAATAAGGTCTAATTTTCCTCCTTCCAGAAGCACCCAAACCATTTTTTTTACCTCTGTGGCCAAAGCTCTTACGGAACAGAGCTAAAAATGCATTTAAAATATTAAATATATACCTGGAAATTCCTAGCTACACTATGTATCTGCCTTCTGTGTCCCTGTCACTCCTAATAATGGTTGGTTATATGTGTCAATATAAGGTCATCATGTTTTATTTATATGTTTACATAAAATTACCTTTAATATTAGTAAAGGAAATTTCTCCCACTGCTACACGTAAGCCTCATTCAAGTAGTTGAAGGTTTGAACAGTTAAAACTGATATTTCCCAGAGACAGAATTCTGCCTCAAAACTACAACACAGAAAGCCTGTCCTTGATCTGTCACAACTGCATGAGTAAATGCCTTCAAATAAATCTCCTAATATATGTATGTTTCTTAGCAGAACTCTGTCTAATACACGCCAAAAGTTTTGAGTTTATCCTTACTCAACAGTAAACTAAAGATGTGGACCATATCCTATGTTCGCTAGCATTCCCAAATTTTCGTAGGGTGCCTTCTGAGATTCTAAGTGCTCAATAAGTAATCCTTGAGCTAATGGAGGAATATAATAAACCCTTCACAGAAGACTTCCACATCAGGGCACAATGGTAATTCAGGGAAGGGTGGATGAATGGATCAGAAAGTAGGCATTCCAGGCAAAATGAAGGTGAGCTAGGAAAGCCAAAGACCTAGAAATTAAAGTTTGGGAGTTTGTGATTTTATACCAATAGCCTTTTTAAAAACATTTTTAAAAGTCAGCTGAATTTGAAGCGCCTAGTCACATGACCTTTGACATAATGTTTCATCTTTGGTGGCTCAAGGTCACTTTGGTCTCTTAACACCTTATATGAATCTAGGTCACAGAATTCAAGTCAAACAGAAACAGAAATCCAAAAGGTTTAGTTAGAGGTGAAATTACTGGTGGTCCCTGCTGTAAATCCTGATTTCTTGTTTGGTGCCATGATGCATGGCAAGAAGAAAGACATAATGACGGAATTAAACAGAAATGGGGAGCCAGGATGACCAGTGCTTGAGCACTCAGAGGTTTGAACAAGCAAAGGCCCTGAACAGCCACAGCCACCAATATTTATTGGTAACATCATAGTCAGATCAAGGTAGAGGGGCTACATGGAGTTGCTATGGATACACTGCTGATTCAGGGAAGGACTGAAAAGGAAAAGACAATGAATTCTTGAATTAGGAACAAAAAAGACAAAATGTAGGTTGTGGTTAATAAGTAACCTTGCTTTTTTAGAAAAGAAGGTTTTAGCTCTGGGAATAGAGTTTGATAAAGAGTCACCCTGACCTTGGCACATAGGTTTCGGTCAGACTCACTTCTATAAACAAACTAATTGTGGGGTTAACCTTTACAATCTGCACTGCTTACAGACTGCTTTGGGCATAATCAGTGGGGTGGTCCCCTACATGAAGTAATGCTTGTTTTCTACTATTTTACATCAGGGACAGGCACTGCTAACCCTATAGTAGCCCTAAGCCCTAACCAGTGAATATAGCTGGCTATAAGCTAGGACAAGGCTAGAACCAGAATTATAAGGATATTCATGTGGAAAGCATGCCCGGTGCTACATCATCATGAATGTGGCAGTTCAGTTCATGCATACTGTTTGGCTGATTTGGTCATCAAAATTAATTGAACTGCATCAGTGAATTGTGAAGTGTTGAGATGGATATTATGCATAGGCCGTTGCATGGTTGAGGCCAATGTACAAACATTAAATTGACTTTTAAAGAATAATTAGTCCTTTATCTTTGTACATGGAAAATAATCTTCCACTTTAAGAAGCACATACAGAGCTACTCTATAGATGAGTAACTTTAGTTTTTGATACTTTTCTCCAGAATGTTTTCTTATAGGCTAGTACAAGAGACAGTGAAAAAATGTGGAAAATGCTTATAGCAAAAACCACATCAGCCACAGCACAGTACTAGAAGACAGTGAAACCTTGTATTTATAGAAACCAGAAATACTTTCTGTTATCTGTTCACTATAAATGCAGAATTCTATGTTCAAAATAGCAACTGTCATTCTAACGAACCAATCAGGTAAGAACATCAACCACAAAATGTAGCAAGAAACAGAAAGATGTGTTCATATGAAGAAAAATAAAAGCAAAAATAAACAAACAAAATGTATTTCCTTGGACATAACACTGATGACAAGGTTTCCAAGTTTGTTCCTTTATTTAGTTTAGGTAAAGGTTTCCAACACAGAACAGCACTAGTAAGTAACCATTAGTAGCTATGCCAAAGTAATGTGAGGCAAGTACTACACGAAGGCTACATACACAGGTCACTGACAATCACCTAGTGATAGTGTGAATTTTCTACTATTTAGCGAAATGCTGAGAAAAAAAAATCAACAAATTTCTCCCTTCTAAGTAACTATCAATGAGATTATCTTGGAAAAGGGATTTTTAAAAAAATTTTTTTAAGTCCAGAATGTCTGTGAGGTCCCATAGAGCTATGGGCTCATCAAAGGTGATTAATGAACCTTTAATAAGATTAGTAGACTTGGCAACCAGTTTGACTTAGCAGTAGCCTGCTTTAGTCAATAGCATGGAATTAAACAAGTATCAGTTAAAAATTTCTGAAATGTACACCAATGCCAAGTGCACACTACTATGATAACTCCTTGATTTAAGATAGAAGGCATTAAAAATGATTCCCAGCTATAAAACTTTACTCCACTGTCTCTACTCCCTAAAGAAAAATCTTGTTTTTTTTTTTAAGACAAATTAACCGAATCATATGTTAGTTAATGACAATGTAAATAAGGTGGAAGAAAGAAAACCTCCTAATTAGACTGGAAGCCCATGAAAGAATCATATCAGAAGAACCATCTTTCCAACAGTTCCACTGCCATGAATGATATTTTCATGAGCTTGGGCGACCTTCTCCAGGGGATACTGAGACCCTATCACAGGTTTCAGCCAACCAATTTCCATTCCTGCTTGAAGAGCTGATGCAAACTGCTGAAATTCCTCCTAAGGGAAAGAAAAAAACAATTTTTGTTGTAGTGGATCAGATGGCTTAAGTTTTAGAAGCACTGAAAAAGCTGCAGAAGAAATATATCACAAAGAGCCTCTTACAAATTTGTGTTTTTTGTCAGTTTGTCCAGAACTATATAAAAGTTTTCTAAAGGATAACCACAAGTCCCGTTGCCTGCAAGAGTTTTACTTTACACAAATCCCACTGTCTTAATTACTAATACTATTCCCTTTCTCTCTCAAAAGTGCCTTGACCTGGGTAATAAATTATATTGTTGTCCTCACTATCTGGTAACTAATCATCACCTGATCCTCTAGCCAGATAAGTGGGCATCATATGCATTTTATCTTTTAGTCTGCTGATATTTAAGTCACCAAAATCAAAACCACTTCTTTTCTGACCTTGGTTGATGAAAACAGAGATATTCCCGTTATACTAGTCTCCTTTGCCATGGTGTCCCGTGGGTTTATTTCAATAGAACCTCTGCTGCCAACGACCTATTATGCAAACAACACATCTGCAATGAAAGATTTCTGCAAAGTCATGTTAAATTGTGGTGAAACTTTAAAGTGGTAAAAAGAACTACTTACTATTACTCGTCCTCCATATGACAGAAGTTTCAAATCATTACTAAGATTTACGTTAGCTAACATTTCAATAATCACATCAATTCCTTTTTCACCAACAGATTTCTATATAATAAAACAGAATGTAGAGTAAGATAGCAAGTGAAAAACACTATAAAATAGCTATTAGAGTGCCATATTTTACAGAGCCTTTTTTCTAAATGACACATAACACGTTACCTTTTAAAGACTAGCAGTGCAAATTTTTAAATGATATAGTTATATAAAGATGATCCGATTTCATCCACAACCCTAAAATGGTAAAGATTTGTACTATATAAATTGCTGTAATGAAATAAAATTTGCCTGGAATTTTCAGGTGTTACAAACAACTAGAATACAAAATAGTATTTCCTTAACTATCTCCAAATCTTCCATCTCCAAATTGAACTTCTGCAAAGAAATAAACAACAAATACAAAATTCAAGACTTGCAAGGAGCTCCTATTTTTATTAAAAAAATAAAGAGCAAAAGAAAAAAAGAATTAACTGCTTGGGATTGCAGTGTGTGTGTGCACACACATGCCTTGGAGTGTTTGGCTGTGTTCGAAATGATTTATAATCCAATTGTCACACACACTAATTCTCTTCTGTTGGTTCCCAACATCTAAATCTAGAACTTAAGAAAAGCTAATGTATACCTATATATATTGATTTTATTTTAACAAAACATGAGAACCCATGCCAGGCATTATGCTAGAAGGCAGAGAATGAATATATTGAGATAAAAAACAAAGCTAGGAAGGTGGAAAATTCTATAAGCATCGTGAAGACTCAATTCCCTACATGCTACACTAGCAGAAATAAGCCACAAGTTAAAGAAGAAAAAGTTAAAGTCTGATTGCCTGCCATGGTCAGAGAATGTTCCACAGACAATGACCTGGATCCTGGGGCATGAAAAGGAGTTTAAGCAAAAAGGAAGGAGGAGCAAGGGGAAGCCAGACAAGAGGTGGAGTCTCAATACAAGAATGTAAAAAAAGCAAAGAATACAAGGAGAGCTTGAGAAGGAGGAACAGCAGAAAAAAAGAGGTGTGTGTCCCTAGCTTTCTGTTAACATTAACAAAATACCTGAGATAATCACTTTATGAAAGGATTTACTCTGCCTCACAGTCTTGGAGGTTTCAGCCTATGACTCTGCTGCTTTTGAGCCCATAGCAAGGCAGTGAGAGACACATGAGGGAACAAGGTGCTTACCTCATGGCGGCCAAGCAGCAGACAACAATGTCCTTGTCACTTTACTTGTCATGGAGGCACAATACCTGACACCCATGACTTAAGTAAGGAAGGAGAGGTTTATTTTGGCTCATAGTTTGTAGAGGTTTCAGTGCAGTCAGCTGGCTGCAAGGCAGGGTGGCATTGCAGAGGAGGCTTACTCATGGCATGGTGGCAGGAGGCAGAGAGAGATCAAGGGCGGAGGAGGGAGACAGACCCTTCCAGGCCACGCCCCTGTGCCCCACCTCCTCCACCCAGGCTTTGCCTCCCAACATCACATTTAGCCTTAAATTCACCAGTGATTGTTGAATCCACTGCTGAGTATCACACGTCCATGATCCAAGAGTCCCCTGTATGAGCCCATGAAGACTTGGAGGGACATCTAGATTAAAAACCATAACAAAGGAGAGAGGGGAGAGCCCAAGTTCCCAACGTCCCCGGAAGGGCATGCTCCCATATAACCAGAAGATTTCCAACAAGGCTCCAGCTCTTAAAGTTTCCGCTCATTCGCAGTAGTGCCGTGGACTAGAGGACAGACTTTTAACACAGGGTCCTCTGCGGGATGCTCGTCCAAACCACTGTGGGAGAGGACACTGCAAACTGGCACAGACTGTGAAAATACACTACATGCCATGTTAAGGAATTTGGAAAAATATTTTTAAAGTGGGTCTTCATTAATGCATGTACCAAGCCCTGTGCTAGGCACTGCAAGAGCATTGGAGAACTGATGAACGAATGACAGCCCCCTGCAGTCCTAAGAGATTCTATTTTAGTTATTCGGAGGTTTTTGCTGGTTTTGGTCTGTTTTTTAAAAGGACGGTAAAAAATACAAAGGGGACACTAACTGAGATATGAATAATAGCCAAGGATGGATAAATTGAGACCTAAGATCAGTCATGGGAGAATGAAAGAGGTCTGTATCGAAGACACATCAGAGATAACACTGATAGAATGAGGTGACCAACGGGATGAGTGGGAAGAGAAGGGTGATTAAAAGGTATAAAACTGAAAGGAGGCTTTCTGCCGTGGGCGACCAGATGAGTGGCAGGCGGACAGCACGAAGGAATGGAATTTGGGTCAGAGATAGTTTAGGAAATCCGGAGCATGTGGGTAATAACTGACACCATGTGAATAATGAGACCAGTCAGTACGGAAGTCTACCACACGGAAGACGAGACCAACAGAAAACACCCCAGAGACACTAATAGGTAAGCAATGCAAAAAGAAAGCGGATTGAAAGTGAACTGTCAGAGAAGCACAAAGAGAATCAGCTTCCAGGTGATACGATCAGGGACACGAGCTCCAGAAAAATCAAACAGAATGAGTACTCTGACAAGCCCAGCATTCTGGTGACTAAGCTTTATCAGTGACTCCCTGCCACCAGTCGAAGTAGCTGGGATGCAGATGAAAGTGCAATGAAGGAAAGGAAGGAAAAGCAGGTAAGTTCTCACTACTTTTTCAAGAAGTCTGCTGGGAAAAGGAAGGAGAGAAAAGGGGCAAGCTGGGAGGACAAAGGAGTGATATCTACAGAGAAAGGGAGAGAGCTAGGCAGAGAGAATCAGTGAAAAGCTTCAAGACCACATTGTAAAAATTAGATACTGCTCAACGAAAGACACAGTCATAAAGCAACCTGTCATGTTTCACTGTTGTAAATGTTCTGGGAGAATGGTACCAGGACTATGTACTGGATCCTAGTTACCCTGGACATACATAAAGTATCACCTTTGCTGAGTGTTTTTGGCAAAAGGGTTTTGTGATAGTTAACTTGCACTTGTGCTCTTCCTCAGTCTGTAATGACCTAGTCCGCAAAGTAGTCACAACTTGGGAAATTCTAATTCTTACTAGGGGTTTGAAGATGAGCAAAGTAATCAGTTTAGTAAACTGGTAATAGAGTATAAATGAGGAACTTCAGCATCTGCGTGAACTCTTATGTAACAGCTAAATGCCACCACTCTGAATGAGATAGTAATCATTCCTCCAAAGCACACAAGTGACAAATAAAACTTTATTCCCTGCCTAGACAGATTCACGGAATACTGGTATCCTGTGGGTATTTCACGTCTGTAAATACAAAGCTGTAGCTTTACTTAAAATGTGATTTACGTTAAAGAACATCAATTTTTATAGCTGTAAGACTCTAGAAAGGTTACATTCAATGAAGAAAGCATAGCAAAGGTTATAAAATGAACATCTCTGTTTTTAAAATTATTTAAAACTTTAAAACAGGCATAGGTAGAAAAATACATATAGGTATAAGAGAGGAAGCAAACAACTTTAGGAGACTAGTTGGTGAAAAAGTTTATAAAAAGCCATGTAAGCGTCCAATAAACAATGTGTGAGTTCCATAAAACTGTAGCAACGTTTACCTTGATTTTATCAATATAATTAGCTTCTCTGTGATCAAAAACTTCATGGGCTCCATTTTGCAAAACAACCTTTCTTCCCTCCTCACCACCAGCTGTACCCAAAACCTTTAAGCCATAAGCTCTAGCAATTTGGCACGTGGCTAGCCCAACCTGAAAAAGAAAATTTAATCCAGTTATACATTCTCTGCGTTCCTGCGAACATGTATTAAGTATCTATATACACTGAACTTAAGATTCTTTTAAGATTTAACTTACCCTGAAGGAATGTACAACACTCATGAAGAAATAAGAAAAATGACTTTTGAATTATAACTTGCTGGGCATAATATTAAATATACACATTGCTTAACTTCATCCTCATGATGATTCTATGAAGTAGATATTATTTTTGTCTATGTTCTACAGATGAGGAAGCTCTAACTTCAAAATACAAGTACCTTGCCCAAGTCACCAACGGAGAGGGAACAGGAGCCGGGCCAAACGAGACTGCAGAACCAGAGTGGTTAGCCGCCGCACCACAGGGCTCTGCTTTAAATAGGATCCGAAAATGCTTTTACACTGCAACTAGTTAAATCACAAAGCTAAGGCATCTGTTTTGTTTAAGCAAAAGGGAAAGTTGGATGGGCAAATTTAGCTGTATGCTTACTACCGTTTAAATATGAACTGGTCCCCCAAAGACTGCTGTATTGAGGACTTGATCACCAATACAGCAACGTTCCCAGGCGGGGCCCACAGAGGTGACTGGATCGAGGTTGCACTGACCTCATCCACTGATGGATGAGGCTCTCGGAAGGGAGGTCACTGTAGGAGTAGGTCACTGTGGGCAGGGGTGCCTTTGAAGGGTGTATTTTCTTCCCGGCTGCTCCCTCTCTCTGACACTTCTCCTCTGCTTTCTGGCTGCCACGTGAACAGCTTCCCTCTGCTACACCCCTCTGCCATGACATTTCTGCCTTGCCACTGGCCGCCTTGCCACAGACTGAACCCTCCGAACGCACAAGCCACCTATGCCTTCCCTTCTTAGAGCTGTCTATGGTAGCTCTTTTGTCACAACGATGAAAAGCTGACACAACGCTGCACAACTGTTGAGTGCTCATGATGTGCAAGCCATGTACTTCATGAAAGAAATTTACATTCTAAGGAGGGGAGAGGTCACCCACACGGGCATAAATAAATTCGTAAAGTAAATTCAGACAATGGTAAGTGCTAATTATTGGGCGACTGGGTTAAACAGAGTTAAGTAAGAGAAAGGGTCTTTAAGTCATCCAGGGCTGCCACTGCAGAAAAGAGGCCAGGTGGAAGTGAGTATCAAACCACGGGAGAAGCCGAACAGCTACGGAGGGGCTGGGGTGTCACAGAAAACGCTGCCATGACGAACCAGGTGAAGAGGAAATGCTCTCGAGGGCTCAGAGGACAGACAGAGGGTCGATGTGACTCAGAGACAGAGCCCACAAGAGAGAGGCAAAGGGAGGCAAAGGGAGGCGAGGGGCACAGGACCGTGCAGGTAAAGGTAAAGGTTCTGGGCTACATTAAGATTCATGAAGAGCTTAATCAGGGGATGTGAAGGATGAACTGAGGCATTAGGAAAGGGCGCTGCAATCACAGGGGAGGCACAGGGATGGGAAGGAAGACCAGCTCGTGCCTGATATAATAATAATAGTCCTGATAGGAGAAGAAGCTGGCTCGGTGTAAAGAGCTGGCACAGGAAAGAGCAAAAACAAATTTAGAGGTTACAGGTAAGCGACTTCCGCATAGCGTAAATGTAGAAGGTGAAGACAAAAAGTCAGGGATGCCTCCTAGGGCTTTGTCCCAAAGTACGGGTTTCTTTAACTGAGCAGTCAATTTGTTGAAGCATCGAGAAATTCATGCAGAACATGCTGAGTGCACAGCGCTCACCCAAGCGGAGTTGTTCTGTAATCAGATGAATAAGGGTACACTGGTACCTTGGTTCACAAACTGAATTTGTTCTACAGTTCTGGAAAAGATGGCCACACTTGTGTTTGTGTGGGAAAGATGGCCACGGTCGTGTTTGTCACCCGACGTAGAGTTTGCGAACAAGAACAAAGTTTTGTCAAACGCTTCTGTTTGTGAACCAAACTGTTTGCAAACAAGAGTGTTCACGATCTGAGGTACCACTGTAAAACTCCAGAGTCCAGAGGTGGAGACACAAAGTTGATGCCCACAAACTTTGAGGTAGTATTTAAAGCCAAAAGATTAGATGAAATCTCTAGAACACCAGATAAGTGTGCTTAGTATAAAAGAAATAAGTAAAATTTAGGAATATAGGTACAAGAGCAATTAGTTAAACAATAATGCTGGGAAACACATTCGGTTAGATGACAAATGGCACAGATAAGTGTCACACTGTTGGAGCAGAGTTTCTTGACCCTTGTACTGGTGACATTCTTTGGCTGATGTTTTCAGGTAACTTTCTTGTGGGGACTCTCCTGAACTTGGAAGGGAGCTCTGGCAGCATTCCTGGATCCTCCCCACTAGATGCCAGTATCTTTTTCCTCAGGGTGACAACCAAAAAAAAAAAAAAAAATGCCTCCACACAACAACAAGTGTCCCTGAGAGGAAGTGAGGGGAAATGCAAAATCATCCCCTACTGATAACCACAGGAAGGAATGGGTTGGGTAAGGTAGAAAAGCATTTAAATGAAAAAAATGATGAGAGGAATCTGCTAAAGTGTAACAGCCACAAACTCCCAAAACCAAAATGTACCTTAAAGACTGTGAGGCATAGGGTTGAAGAGCCTGAACTCAGCCCGGTTACGGCAGGGATCTGTTGACCTAACAAATACGTGGAACTTTCTGTGCAAGGGGAAGGGAGATACCCAACTGTAGGTGTGCAAGACACCACGGGGTCCGCACAATTGACTTCAACTCTAATTTTCCATTTAAACAATAGACCTCTAATAAAACCACATTTTAAACTAAGATTAACTGTAAATATATATTCCTATCCTCTATCGTTAAAGGAGTCACCAATAGTTTTTCTAAGTGCACTGTTTATTCTTGTCAACAATTATAGTAGCAACGCTCTTTCAGTGGATTAGGCACCATTATTATCAACTATTTTTCTTCTACCTATTTTGCTATCACTGAAGTAGGGCACTCCTACCAATACATCAGGATAATAGCTGTGCTCAAAAATCTCACACTGTTTCCAACATAGGACATCATCCCAAAGGTATCTGAATTAAATGAGGACAGAAAGTACAAACAGAAACAAGGCAAGACCCAGCTCTGCCTCCCTAGATAGGGCAGGAGGATCAGAAAAGCTTCACACGCCAGGCGCTGGTCCATCCCCAACAGCCAAGGATTTAACAAACTCAGCCACCCCCGGGGACACTGTGGATTTTACCTTTAAAAAGAATTCATAGTGAAGTGCCTGAGCTTTTTGCAAGAGGGTAAAGGGAATAAAAAGAGATTTTCTTTAAACTCTTCACTCACTCTCCTTCCTACTGAATTTTTTCTCTTCTTACAGAGCACAGGGTCAACTCTCAGAAAGCCAGCACAATTTAAATAAATGCATGTACTTGACAGACTTTCAGTTATTTAGGGTTAAATTTAATTTAACCCAAATATAACCTCTTTGGTAAAGCTGAAAAACAGGAATTTTTAGGGCCAGGGATATAGTTCAGAGGCACCCTACCTTCCTGGCAAGTGCAAGGTCCTGAGTTCAAACCCCGGTACAGGGGAAAAAAAAAATAGGAGTTTTTTTGTTTTTTTTTGGTACCGGGGATCGAACTTGGGTCCCTGAGCTTGTGGTCCAGAACCACTGAGCTAAATCCCCGGCCCTCTAAAAACAGGAGTTTTGATAGGGCTTATCTGTCATATTTTCTCAAGCCTCCTAAGGACAATCTTGGTGTTTTTTAGTAAATAGTCTGGTCTGTGAAATCCTTCAGAATTGATCTATTTGAGGCATATAGATAGGTAGATAGGAAATTTTATGACATCTCTCTAAAGATGTAGAAAGGTGAAAAAGGACTCGATTCTCTACCCACTTTTAGAGGTAAACTCACATTTTTAGGGTTCCACTCTCATTATTCAGGGCATAATCAGTTGTGTAATAGGTAACCTCCTGCAATTCTCTCCTCAGAATACAACAAAGGGTTAAAAAGCTTCCTTCCATAAGGGGAGCTGTCTTACCCTAGGCCCTTTATTTTTCAAAAATGTGAAATCTTATCTCCAAAATTTCTAAAGCCTCCAACATGCAGGATAGAGGTCATGTGGATTTCTTGTTAATTCCAACCTCCAAGCTCTCACTTTTCCTTTACACTCCTCAGAGGCAGATTGGCAGCCTGTTTCCTGAAGAGGTTTCTGACAGGCCTGCGCCGGGAGATTTCTGCAAAGGGCTGATTTCTCAAGTTGCCAGGCCTCTCCCCTCAGCATTAGCATTTTAAGCCATGGGTTGTGGTGTTAAGCACACAGATGTATGCTGTGCACTCCATGAATGTCATCAAAGCACAGCAGGCAAGCAGCGGAGGGAGAGAGAAAAGACTAAGAACTCACAGTGTGGCCTTGCAGTGCTGTCTGGGGCTACACAGGTAAAGCTTTAATGAGCCTTATTTGCTTATCTGAAGGAATATGGAATTGATACTAACCTTTAGAACTGTTTAAAATTTTAAATAAATATTCTTGCAACTTATGCTACTTGAGGGTAAAAACAAGGCCAGTTTATCTTGGTCCACACCCACTGTGATGGAAACCCTAATGCATACTTTGAAGAGGTGATATGTTGAATTCATTAACCAAGAAATGCGAAAATAATGACAGAGAATCACCTTCAGAAGACTGAATTTAAAAAAGCTTCACTACAGAGGAAACATGAAAAAAAACAAAAAAAAAGCAGTCAGGACCGCATAAGTTTAGGTTTTAAAAATGACTCATAGTGTGAAAACCACAAACCCAAGCTCATTTAAACTTAAACTGAAAAAAAAAAAAAAAAACACCAAAATACTTACTCCTCCACTAGCACCGTGAACCAGAACACTTTCTCCAGCTTTCACATGGGCCCTGCGTACAAAAAAAGCACAGGTTCTATCATCTTATGTTTTGAAGTTAATTAAGTTCAAGTATTTCGCATTATCTTGAAGGACTCTACCTGTTTTCCAGCAAACTCTTACCGGAGAGCAAATGCGCCCCTCAGTGGGATCAGAGTCTCAGGCGAAGGTGAAGGCACCTCCCACTGGCTGCGCTGGGTGCCGGGTGCCGGAACTTGGTGCTGCCTCTGAGGGGGGCTCTGCGGTGCTCGTGGGCACGGTAAGTGGCACTGCCACACTCAGAGGACCTGGACTGTCATTCCCACAAGCCCCCACTGAACTCGCCCCAGGCAGGCTCCTCCAGCCCAGTCTGTTCTGCGGTCCAGACCGATGTGCCAGTACACAGAGCAGTGAGGGGTAAGAGAGAATGCCGGCCTCTGCGTGGCTCTGAGCATCAGTCGGGCTGCACCTGCCTTACTCTATAGTCAGTGGGAAAAACACAGTCCAACCCCGACTCGTCTATGATTGCTGTGTGCGTGCCTCGTTATCACGGTGGTTTATTTTATAGATCAACTCAACGGGCCTCACACTTGTTCACTCATCAAACCGGGGAGCACCTGTGAAGGCGTGTAGGGGTGAGGCTAACATTTAAACTACTGGAGTCTGAGGACAGCAGGTCACCTCTGCCATCCAGTGGGCCTCATCCAACCGGCTGCAAGTCTGCACTGAACGAAGCCTGGCCTTTTCCAAAGAAAGAATTCAGCCGGCCGGCCAGCTGTGGACTTCCCAAGGCTCCACCTATCCCAGCAGATTTTAGAGTTGCCAGACATCTGCAGAGTCCTGAGCTAAGTCCATCAGTGCTTCTTCGGCAGAGACCTCCTTACTGCACTTGACACTCAGCTTCCCTCCTGAGAAGCTGTGTCAGCTGCTGCTCCTGACACTGCCAGCCGATGCTGTCCTGAGAGCTTTTCCTGTTCACCACACTCCGGGAGTAGCTGCTGTTAGTACCCATGTTTATCAAATCAGTAAACTACACCTGAGACGGAGAAGTAACTTGAGCACAGTGTTATCCTGAGTACTGGGTGACGACAGTACTCTAGCCCAGGATTTTTATTTCCAAAGCCCATGTGCTTACTGGGTGCGAACTGAATATCGTGATCCCTACACTCTCATGGCCTTGGGGTCCACTTCCTTCTGGTCCCTGAGGACTCTGTTCCCTTCCAGCGACCACATTCTTCCACAGCGACATTTCACTGGGGTCCTACTCTCACTCCCCAAGGCACAGCCATCATTTCTCATCTGCCTGCCCTTCCATGCCAACAGTCCCCAACATGCATTTCCAGTCATCCGACTCTAGGCTCATTTAGATTTCTCCACTGAGTGTCTGCCCCACACTTCCAAGTCCAAAGTGAACACAGTTTACCTTCACGACTCTCTTCTCTTTTTCTTTGTTGCAGTTATGCATGACCCAAGACAGAAAGCTACCTGCGTCCTTAAGTCTCCCTCTCCTTTGGAGTATTCTTCACTTGCAAACAATTGCAAACAATTTACCCCTGCTAAATAGCAGCTCTTTCCTCTCTGCCTCTTCTAACCTATCCTTTGCTCTGTTCATACCAACTCTCCTCTCTCCCTCCATACCTGTCTTCAGATCCATCCCTCCAATAGCAAATAAGGGATCTCAGAGAAACACAAATATAAAACTCTCCTGAATCGGACAATTCAAGACCTTTAGTCCCTTACAGAACAATGTGTGAGCCCCATAGGCTAGATTTCTAGTCTTAATCCTATTTTATGGTAACAGCTAACATTTGAGAGACTATGTTCCAACTTTATTCTTTGCCATTCTTTGCTTTGAAATCTTCTATTCAACAAAACCAAATTGCTATAGCTCTGCTCAGACACCATGCTGTTTTCCCCATACACCACATTATTACCATTGTTGAAAATATCCTTACACCCCCCAGCTACTCCTCCCCAGGATCTGATCAAAATATAGATTCTCGAGTCTCAGTGGGTCTAGGGTACCATACTTTTAAATTGCTGCCCAGATGGTTCTACAGGATAACAGGATTTTATGAACCACAGCTTTAAAATAATCCAAGCCTTATGCTTCTCCAGGAAACTGCGCCTCTCCACACAACACACATCCTTTGTGATCCTCTAAATCCCTTCATACGTTTCCCTCCTGTACTCTCCACACTTACATGAATATTATTACTCCACGTGTGCCTCTCTCACTGGACTGTGAGTATCTTTAAGATGGCCTTTTCTCTGCTCGGTCTCGTGTGCCCCAGGATCACGACAGTCTCCCAAATGAACAGCTCCCATTCCACGAACACTGCATGGTGAATCACCAGTCACCAAGGCAAGGAGGAGAGCCGCTGATACCGCTCTCCTTCGCACTGGCTATAAATTCACAGTGTGCCTTTACCTGTGCAGCAGAGCTCGGCAGGCAGTGAAGTACGGGATGCCAATGGCAGCTCCCTGTCTGAAGTCCAGGTTGGCCGGGAGCGCGTACACCGTGTGCTCTGCGGCCAGAGCGTACTCTGCATAGCCCCCAGAGATGGTGTTGGTGGTGAAGACTCGGTCGCCTTTCTGGGGGAGAGATCAAAGTAATACATACACCGGGGCTTCCAAACTATGCAGGATAAGCACAATCCTTAGAAACCGTCACCATAATAAATTTACCTGCACTTTACATCCAATTACAGAGACAAGGAAACTGAAGTACAGAAAAGTTTTGTAGTTTCCTTTGCTCAAGCAGTTAGCAAATGGCAGTCAACATGCAGTCACTTCGGTGCCCAATATATTAGGGTAAAGTTTCTCCCACACACCAAGTGCTTTTCGTGCATGTCCTCACCACCGCACTCCCATCATTTTTCCGTGCATATACCCAAAAGCAGGAAAGCACGCTGGGATCCCGACAGCAGGACAGGCTAGGGCAGGCTTTTTTCACTCGTCACCAGAATGACAGTAAACTCTCAGTGAACGTCTGCTGGGCCCTCACCACTGAAAAGCATGCATGGCTTTATGGCTCCAATACAATCGGTGCACCAGGGAAATCAGGCTGCCCCCTATAACCATCTATTCCAATGCTTTTTTCCTTGCAAAAATATAAAGTAAATATTCTTTAGAGTAGGCAAAACATCAGGGTGCTCAAGTCCTATAATACAGAAATCTGAAAATATATAGTAACAGAATCATGTAGGAGAGATAAGAAATAAAGATTCAAGCAGTATCCGAGAGTTAAAGAAAAGCATCATCACTCAGTCCTGTCTCCTGCAAATTCTCAAGATTAGATTAAGATTAATCCCATTTCTGCAGTTTAAATACACACAAAACTGATATCAGTGTTTTACAGTGTAGATCTAAAATGTTCCTCAAAAGTCGCATGTGTTTGGGGGGGTAACTGGATCAAGGGGGTGCCACACTTACAAGCGGTTTCACTGTTGATTGGTTCAGCAGATAACAAGATGTCAGGAGGTGGGGCCTGGTTGGGGGTAGGTTGCTAGGGGTGTGACCTGGAAGGGCATATTCTTGTCTTTCTGCTCTCTCTTTCTCCGATAGGATAACCCGAATTAAACCTCACGCAGTAAGTATACAAAGAGGGGGAAAGCAGTTCTAGGGAGGGAAGGCTGGGTGAGGGAAAGTGAGACGCCATTCTAACCCCAGAAGTCACCAGTGCAGTCACACAAGAAAGGAATGGACCTGCAGCGGGGAAATAGGGGCTGTTTTAGTCACGCTCAGTAAGAGGTTCCTGATTCTGACCATGCGAGCCCAGCGTGGCCAACAACCATCTGTGATGATGGAGGCGTTCTGTCTGCACTGTCCAGTAGGAACAGCCTAGATACGGGGGATGATGAAGCATGTGAGGTGTTGCCAGAGTGACCGAGGAGCTGGATTTTCAACTTGAATTTAAGTTAGCTTGATTTTAATTTTTTAATTGCCACATGGAGCCAGGGGCTACCATTCTGGACAGCCCACTTCCAGACTTAGTTGAGAACCCTAAGCTAAAGATACCACAGGTGAGAATAGAAAAAAAGGAAGTGCATGCAGCCATCACGATAAAGTACCCAACACAAATGCAACAAGCAGAGGTCTAACTGGGACGGAGAGCCCCAAATAGGGACAGAGATGTTGGGTAGCACCAACGTCTGAGAAGCATTTAGAGTTAGAGAGGCCTGAGAAAGGAATGCCCAGCGAGGAGGGGCAAGGAGGGTAGGAGAAAAGGATGTCAGAAGCTGAAGAAAAAGTTTTGTCAAATGTCACAGAGAAGTCAAGAAAGATAATGAAATAAAAGGGCCTGTTAACTGCAGCAAAACAGAGGCCATGAGTGACATTAGCAAGAATCGTTTCAGAGGAGCAACAGGGGCAGAAGCCAGGTTGCCATCAGCTGAGAGGTGGAAAAGCAACAGGAATCCGCAGGCTTCCTGGGCAGAGGCAAAGCCTTTCTGCCCACTTTTGTGCCGCCAAAGTTGAGCAGGTCAAGACGTTCTGAGGGAAGATGCTGGAACACGTGTACGCCCTGAGTACACCATCTATGCTTTGTATGCAGTTGGTGTACAGATAGCAAAAGCCCCGATCGTAACACTTTTACTGACCTCCGTCTGATGCAAAGCTCTAAACTGAGAGCGACCTTACATGTTTCCGTGCTTTACTTATTCTTCTGAAGAATTAATTTTCCCTCTATTCCATGTAAATAAATTCATAAAATACTTTTAAAATATATGCTGGCTTGACAACTACTAAGAGTTAGGAAATAGTAAGTAGCATTTTCTTTATTTACAAATTGGTGTTAAATCCAAAGGATCACAGTTTAGTCTGTGGAAATGTAAAGAGACAGAAATTATCCGGCACGTTTTCCCACCAGTGCCAACAAACAAGGCCTCTGGATCAGAAACCATTTCTTTTTTGATGAGAGGAGTCCCCCAAGTGGCAGAAACTATGTAATGGGGCCTTTGAAACCTTAAATACAGATATATTTTAAAAAGCTGTGTTAGTTTAAGAAAAAGAAATATTAAGTCAAATACAAATATTTTTAAAAATGCAATACCTTGAAAGCAGACACATTACTGCCAATGGATTCTATTATCCCAGCCACATCAGTGCCAGGAGTATATGGTAAGGGTGGTGTCCTGCTGTAAATACCAGAGCGAATGTAGGTCTCCACGGGGTTGACACCACATGCGTGGACTTTGATTAGAACCTGAAATGACATTGTATTTTAATTCACACAGAGAATTCAGACATTCATTCAGAGTTATGAAAACAAAGAGAACAAAACAGATAAGGCCTCGCTTTCAACAAGCTCATATTCTAGTTTTGCAAGCCAACATGTAAATGAACAAAAGGCAACAACAACAACAAAAAGCACTGCCATATAAAAAGCATTGGGAAAACAGTGGAATTACTTAAAGGAGGTGTGGCAGAGACCTCTATGCGTTCGTTGAATACTTCCTCCTTTTCCTAGGAACACAGGAAGGACATTATTTTCTGGCCTCCTTTATAATTATGAATATAGAAACCTTCCTAGGCAGCCTTTTACCCTTCACAGAAACCTGAAAGTCAGGTGGTAACATTGGCACAGTCCCATGACGAAAGAAGCCTGCATCTCCAAGTCACTGCGGGAGGAGAGCTACTTATCACCAGTTTAGAATTTGGGAAATCAATTTCTACTTTTGAACCATTAAGATTTTGTAGTTACAGCTATTACAGTAGCTAATTTTACCATTAATACAGAATAATTCTGATATAAGAGTGGGAGAGGCTTACAGAAGTAGTATTTGACTGAGGCCTTAAAAGATAAGCAGAGGTTCTGCAGAAATGGGAGAAAAATGGGTATTTCCAGTAAAAGAATGGTATATACACTGAAAAAAGGAATCAAGGGCCTCCTTGGAAAAATGGATAAAGTTTGATGATGTTACAGCACAGTCTACTGAGGAAGTGATAAGAAATCATCTGTAAAGATAAGTTATGGCAAATTGTAAAAATTCTCATAAGGCTTGCTCAGGAAATTAGACTCGGGAGCTATGGAAGGTGTAGTAATAGAAGTACATAATTTTGAATCAAAACTATATTGTTAACGTTGCTGGAGATGATTAAACTCTACAATTAAATTATCTTAAATCATATGTGAAAAAGCATGAATGAAGAAGCAAATTGTTTTCCCACCATGTGCAAAGTAAAAATCACAGAAGTTTGCAATAGAAAAACTTAGTCAAAACGACTTATGAGCCCACTTAGGAAAATCCAATTACTGCACTCCATAGTAGATTCTCTGCTTCAAACATTTTCTCCGCAACTGTTTTCTATGTCTACTTCTCTAATTCGATTTATGATAATTTTTTCAGGTTCAGAAATATAAGCAGGGCATATTCTGTCCAAATTCACTGTCTGAAGAAATCACTGTGAGTTCCCCTCTTCTGAACCCTAAATTAGAGTTTCACAGTTGGGGTAATCATTGCCAGGACAAAGTGTCTATTTCTACCTGATGGTCTTCTGGAGCCGGGACTACAATATCTGACAAGAGTTTCAGCACTTCTGGTCCACCAAATTCAAAAACTCTAATCGCTCTCATCAACTTCTGCCCAGTTGCCATGGTGATCTAGATACTAAGAAAGAAAATCAATATATTGTCATAACATATCCTGGCTATCACTGTGTGTTTTTTTTTTTCCCCTTGAGGGGGCAGATCAAACAACTTTTCCAAAAAACAATTTAAATCATGAGGTTACCACTGATCTCATTTCATGTTTAAGGACCTTTCATCTTACAAATCCTTCAGCTACAAAGCAAAATACTTCATAGGACTTCCTGTGGGGAATCAGGGCCTTCAACAAGGGATTAAATATGCAAACAGAAACATCTGGACAGACATAGTATGATACTGGTTTCTTTCTTTCTTTCTTTTTTTCTTTCTTTCTTTCTTTTGTGCAAGCTTCAGATCTCAACTTTGCAGAAATTTTGGAGGCTAATCTAAGATCTATTGACATTAAATAAATAAGACCCCCTCTTTGGTTAGATTGTGGAATATTTCAAACATACTGAGAAATGCAAAGAACATAAAAAGCATATTTAGACTTAGCTTTAACAAATCTTAACATTGTAAAAACCTAAAATATTATTAAAGCCTGTTGAACCCATCACTACAGCACACTTCTGGCCCACCCTTCTAAAAGGTGATTATTACCATAATTTCTGTGCTAATCACTCCCAAGCACGTTATGCCACTACATGTGTTATACCATGTACATGTGTTAGTAAGCATATACGCTGTTGTTTTGCATGTTTTCCAACTTTACTTAGATTGTACTGTATGTAATTCTTTTTGCTTCAGCATTGAGCTTTTGAGATTTAGCAATGTTGAAACAATTTGGCTTTAAGCAATTCAATTTAAAAGGGAAAAACACTAAAAACTAAAAACACTGATCTTTTTGCAATCTTTCGTGAATTACAAGTGCTCAGCTAACCTTTTTATCCTACCTGTTAATATTAAAATGAAAACTCAGAGTTCAACTCTATGAAGAGGCAAAGAGCATTCATATACAAAATTATAGTCTTAGAAAATCTTCTGTAACCGTAAAGATGGAATGAAAGAGTTTTGACTACACCTCCAAATCAAATATTTTTAGATTCTTCTACCACCTACCACACATCTCTGCTAACTTCTGGGACCATGTCCCTCAAACACAAGCAGCTTAAATATCAAAAAGAGTTGCAGGAACAAAGACCTGTGATGAAAGGATTTGGACTTAGCATAGGAGCTCAGCACAGGACTCCCCAGAACAGATCCTAGGCTGCTTATTAGATGGTAGTCCATACTATGGCAGGGTTACCAAAATTATTTTGGTGGCACTACTAATGTAAAGATCGTGATACAATTTATCAAAAATGTATCACTTAAAAATCTTTCGGTTACAATGATACAAAACGGTGCCTAGCAAAAAAAAAAAAAAAAAAAAAAAAAAAA